>NC_086450.1:68928406-69228406 GCF_028390025.1 Pseudophryne corroboree
GCTGCACTGTACTACTATATAGTATATACTGGTCACACAACAATGCAGCAGATATTGAGCACTAATCGGGATACTGTCTAGAACGGAGTCTGACACGGAGCTGCAAGATACAGCAATGGTCTACTGTACTGTACTACTATAATATACTGGTGGTCACCACAATGCAGCACACTGAGCACAGATATTTGCAGCACACTGAGCACAGATATTGAGCTTTTCAGGCAGAGAACATAGCCACGTCCTCTCCGCTCAATCTCCAATGCACAAGTGAAAATGGCGGCGACGCGCGGCTCTTTATATGGAATACGAATCTCGCGAGAATCCAACAGCGGGATGATGACGTTCGGCCTTGTTCGGGTTAACCGAGCAAGGCAAGAAGATCCGAGGCTGCCTCGGACCCGTGAAAAACACGTGAAGTTTGGGGGGGTTCGGATCTCGACGAACCGAACCTGCTCATCGCTAATTGATACATATGGAGAAGCTGTAAAAAAACAAAAACAAAACCATTTTTCATTGAAAGAGCTGATAAACCTATCCTTGCAGCCTTAACTAATGTTATTAAGAGGGATGATCTGGCACTGATTCATTATAACACTGGTAACTTTACACTACATGTGCTTTAATATTATTTAACTTGCGTATTTAGCTGGACACGTTGTTTGCCTGTAGCTAGAGCGTATGTATGGATTTACGATAGTATAGTTTGTTTTATTTTACAAGGTAATCTCTAAGGGGAATATTTATAATTTCTTATTGCGGCAATAAGAAATTAAGGCTCCCCTGAATGTATAAAAAACACCTCGCCGAAACAAGGGCATGGAAAGAAGCCAGACCCTGCAATGTGTTCTAGGTAAAGTGATCACTAATGCAATCACTTCACTTTTTGAGAACCGTGGCTCACTTCTGCACATACACGGTCTGCAGGCGGCAATTGTAAATAAAGCGTTATCTAGCCAATATGCTATAATGACTAATGCCATCTGATGACTACTGAGGCCAAGCTCTGGAATGTGCTTGGTGTATTTGGAAGTAAAGCAGCCCCCATAGAAACCTATGGGGATGCTTTTCTGTCGAAAACAGAGAATCGCAGCAGATATTTCTGATCTCTGATATCTGCTACGGTCCCAGATGCAGGCGAGTCCTTGCTCATCTTGCCTGCGATTTATCATCAATTGCAGCAATGAGGGCGCGATAACCCTGCCCACAAATAGGTGCGTGCATAGCAATTAAACGTGCGTACCTGCAAATGGCCGCTTGCCACGACGCGTGCATACACATCACATGTAAGATGAACAATGACACATCTGTACATACATCCCAGATAGACTTAACATTTGCAGTTACCTCCTGAAAATGGATGTTTTCGGGTGGATAACCCACAAATAATCATTGATAAATAGGCTCCTGAATACAGTGCTGTAAGGGAGCGGCCCTGTGCAGGCCATGCCCCCCTAGGCGCATGACGTCATGATATTGCACCAAGGGGGCGGGGCTGCCAGCCGCAGGAAGTACAGGAAGCTCCGGGTGGCTGTACAGGCTGCAGGGCACATGTCTGGAGCATCCAATGTAAATTGCGTTTCAGATATATAAAACGGAGTTAAAATTTAATGAGCAATATAGGGCCAACCCAATATTGGAAGTTTGATAGGGGTCTATCACATCAAATATTTTCTCTTGGTCTAATAGCAAGTGGTGATTTTTTTTTTTTAATTTGTTTCATTAAAATAATTAATTTTCTTTTATTGCTTTTCAGGACTACCCATCATGTGGAACCCAAACCAAGGTTAGTGATCTGCAAACTTCCATCATCCCAGAACCATTCATGGATTTGCCTACAGCAGAAGAGGGAAAACCTGTATTTCTGAAGGGAATTGAAATGAATTCGGTCTTGGTAGTTTTCAGCGTCACATTTAGTGGAATTTCCTTTACTAGGAACAGCTTCTGATCATGACATATGTCAGAGGTTCCTAAACGCGGTCCTCAAGGCCAGTGCCGTAACTAGGCATTTTAGCGCCCCCCCCCCCCACATGCAAAATACGGGCAGTGCGCGCTGTAGGTGCGCGCAAAAAATTAGTGGTGTGGCTTCATGCTGAAGGGGCGTGGTCACAAAATAATACCAATTCATACTACAGTGCACAGTAGCCTCCATTATTCAAATTACGCCACACAGTAGCGCCACTACACCAGGTAGAGCCCCTTTTTACACATTACGGCAGACAGCGTCCTCCTTTTTACACATTACGGCAGACAGCGTCCTCCTTTTTACACATTACGGCAGACAGCGTCCCCCTTTTTACACATTACAGTAGACAGCGTCCTCCTTTTTGCACATTACGGCAGACAGAATAGACAGACAGAAACTTACCATCTTTCCCCGCTGGCTCAGGCAGTCGGGCTCCTCTGTGCTGGCAGATCCCGGTCAGGGGAGAAGGAGGAGGAGGGAGGGGAACTGGAGCCATAGCAGCGCTATGTAATTGGTAGAGGTGCCGCTACAGCTGTCTCTCTGCTACCGCATTGGCTGCCTGCCGCCGCTGTGAATGCTGGGATGAGGGAAGCGCATCCCAGCATTCACAGCAGCGCCGGCCAGCCAATGCGGAAGGAGAGGGACTGCTGCAGCGGCGCCACTACCAATTACATAGCGCTGCTGCGGCACCAGTCCCCCTCCCTCCTCCAGTTCCTCCCATGACGCTGCTCCTCTCCTCTTCTCCTCCGGCGGCGCACACAGCACAGGCGGCTTGTAATGGGTCAATTTAACTCCTTATAGACACTACTTTTGGGGACTAACCCCATAGGAAATTCCTTTTTGGAGCACTCTTTCTAAAAGAGTGCTCCAAAAAGGAATTTCCTATGGGGTTAGTCCCCAAAAGTAGTGTCTATGTGAAGTTTCTTCATAAATTCCAGGAGCACCTCCAGCCCAAATATTCATCTAGGATTCGCCTTTGATGTACACTAGCTGGTTCTTACTTCGAATTACTCATATCTATGTTCAATATTTTTCTCTTGTCTGGTGCAGGATTAAAACTCTAGGTTCAATTTAACTCCTTACAAGCTGCTGACATAGTTGCTGGCCGTGCGCCCTCAGGACGACCGCGCTGTGTTCCAAGCACAACTGGCACACACGTAGTTACGGCTCTGCTCAAGGCACCCTAGCAGTCCAGATTTTAAGGATATCCATGATTGAGTACAGGTGAATGATTTCGTACCTCAGCAATTTGGTTTAAGCATCTGTGCTCAGCCATGGATAGCCTTAAAACTTGGGCTGTTAGGGTGCCATGACGACTGAGTTTGGGAACCACTGACATACGGGTTATTCACTGATATTTGCAAGAAAGACAGGGGCTTGGGATTATCATGCCCTTTTGCATAAAGTTCTTTAAAAAAATAAAATAAAAACCGTTTTCTGAAGATTTCCACATTACTTAACTAAGTTTCTTTAGAAAGCATTAAAAGGGAACTATGCAGGGGCAAAACCGGTTATTTGTGGGCCCATGGAAATGTATGTAAGGGACCCATGTACTGCCCAATGGCAAAAAAGTCACATGACAATTATGACAGACCCCCCACAGCTGTGGGCTTCATAGCAGATACACTCCGGGCACCTATGGTAGTTACGCCCTTGGCACCGCAGCATTGTATGCAATCAGATTGTCCACATTTAGAAGTCATCCGAATCTTGATATGGTCCAGTAATGATTACCTCAGCCATACAGCATGATCTTAATAGTTTTCTAAGTGATCTGGGAGTTAGATTTGGGTGGTTTATTTTGTTTCTGTGCAGGGTAAATACTGGCTGCTTTATTTTTACACTGCAATTTAGATATCAGATTGCACACATCCCATCCAAATCTAACTCTCTCTGCACATGTTATATCTGCCCCCCTGCAATGCACATAGGCCCTCATTCCGAGATGATCGTAGCTGTGCTAAATGTAGCACAGCTACGATCATTCGCACTGACATGAGGGGGGACACCCAGCACAGGGCTAGTCCGCCCCGCATGTCAGTACTGGACCCCTGCAGAAGTGCAAAGACATCGCACAGCGGCGATGCCTTTGTACTTCAAGAGTAGCTCCCGACCAGCGCCGCTTTAGCGTGCTGGCCGGGAGCTACTCGTCGCTCCCTGGGCCACAGCGGCTGCGTGTGACGTCACGCAGCCGCCATGGCCCGCCCCCTGCGTTGGCCAGACCGTGCCCCCTAAATGGTGGCTTAACGCCGCTGTCCAGCCCCCTCCCGCCCAGCGACCACCTCTGCCTCAGAGGCGATCGCTAGGCAACGACGGCTGGCATGCGCAGTTCTGACCCGATCGATGCGCTTCAATAAAATGCAGCGAACGATCGGGTCGGAATAACCCCCATAGTTTTACCCATCTGCTAACAAATTTGCTGCTGCGATCAACTCTGAATTAACCCCCATGTGCTTTACTTGTGGTGTTGTAAGCTTAAGGTGTGTAGGCCTCTTAAGTCCCCCCTCACAGGATTTCTTAGACTGCAGGAGGCAACTAAGAAGCACAGGGGAGGCAGCGGAGATGGTGCACAGACAGTTGCTGGAAATAATGGATGACGGGTCACATTATGACTGTGAACAGATTATTTGCAATTTATTTACAATATAAACACCTAGAACCCCCTCCCCCCCAAAAAAAAATAATAAAAAAAATAAATAAAAAAATCCCTTCTGTTTCCTGTATAAGCGGTTGCAATAGGTGATGTCCTTGCATGAGTATCCATTATTATAGCTACTTATTATATTATAGTTTATTCTATTTATCAAAGACAAATACTTTTGTAACATTAACCATGTTTTGTTTCAGGAATGTGCTGTGGGCAGCCCCCATATGCACCACAGCCATGTGTTCAGCAGCCAATGATGCCCCCATATAATCAGGTGCCATGTGTGGGCCCAGGCTATGTTGTCACACCAGGGAGCTATCCCCAAGGTATCAACCCTTACCCTCAAGGATATGTGCATCAATGCAGCTGTGAAAGCCGTGGGTGCATTAAATGTTGCGAATCATGCAGACATGGCCACTGTGGACATCATCATCATCGCCACCACCACCACCATCACCACGGACTGCTTGGGTTCCTTGAACATCACCTCCATAAATGACCTGAAAACCACTTACTCCAAAGATGGAACAAATGTGAGTATGATCACAGTACTGTATGTGACATAAGTCCATGATTGTACTGTACACGGGCGCCAAAAGCTAGACCCCATGTTTAAGGAACAATCTAACTAGTTATTTTTACAGTGGCAACATGATATGCTTTACAGCTCGTTGACCTTATTTCAGCTCGTCAACTTTGACTTCACGGTATTCTGTGATCCCCGGCGCTGTGTACTCTGATCTCCCCTCTGGCACCCCATAATGCCATGTGGCCGCCAGGTTTCTATGGCAACAACCTGTATAACACGTACAGTACACACTGACCCAGGCTGGCGAGTTCATGGGGCAGCACTGCGAAAAGCACAGTTTTGCCCAGCTTTCTCTGCCCCTGACATTTACACAGTAGGACAGTGCAGGGGCATTTTTATTACCCCCTCTTCCCCCACCCCCTTACACACACACTCTGTTCCTGTGGCACCATCTTGACACTGATATATTTAGAAGGACAAAGCATAAACAGATCCACACATACCACCACCACCACCACCCCCCCTCTCCTCACACATTACACCATCACCACCCCCTCTGCACACATATTACACCGTCACCACCACCCCTCTCCTCACACATTACTGTCACCACCACTACCCCCTCTCCACAAATATTATACAGTCACCACCACCACCACCACCACCACCACCCTTCTCCTGACACATTACACTGTCACCACCACCACCACCCCTCTCCTGACACATTACACTGTCACCACCACCACCCCTCTCCTGACACATTACACTGTCACCACCACTACCTCCTCTCCTCACACATTACACCATCGCCACCCCTTTCCACATACATTACACTGTCACCACCACCACCCACTCTCCACACACATTACACCGTCACCACCACCCCTATCCTCACACATTACACTGTCACCACCCCTGTCCTCACACATTACTGTCACCACCCAGGGGCGTTTCTAGAGAGGAGACCTGTGTGCAGGCTCCATCTGGGCCCCCTACTCTCTAGCTGGCAACGCTGTATTTCTGGGCACAAGGCTCCCTAGGGGACCCTACCGCTGTCCCAGAGTCTACAGCACATGCACAGATTGCTGGGAAAATGGCTCCATGGCTATTTCCCCAGTAGTTTTCCTACTGCGCATGCGCAAAACACCAGGAAAATGGCACTGCAGCATTTTGCCAGGGATTTCTGCAGCGTTGCTGCTGCACCACGGTAAGTATTAAAATTAATGGGTGCAGGGTGTGTGGTGTGGGCACCTCGAGGGCATGGGTGCACCGCACACACTGCACAGATTATAAATACGCTAGAGATGTGTGGCTGGCACTTTTTTTTTTCGTGTTTTGGTTCTAATTCCATTTTCATGTTTTGGCTTGGTTTTGCCAAAACCACCCTTTCGTGTTTTGGATCTGGATGATTTTTTGAAAAAAAAAACATAAAAACAGCTAAAATCACAGAATTTGGGGGTAATTTTGCTCCTACAGTATTATTAAATTCAATAACAATCATTTACACTCATTTCCAGTCTATTCTGAACACCTCACACCTCACAATATAGTTTTTAGGCCTAAAAGTTGCACCGAGGTGGCTGTATGACTAAGCTAAGGGACACAAGTGTGCAGCACAAACACCTGGCCCATCTAGGAGTGGCACTGCAGTTACAGACAGGATGGCAGATTTAAAAAATAGGCCCCAAACAGCACATGGACATATAGAAACGATCAGCAGTGGACATATAGCAGCAGCGTATATCGTCACTGGAATTACTGATGATACAGGACACTACCACTGGTCTGATGTAGCCCAACAGGTTGTTATAATTGTTATACTGCAGCAGTAGATATATAGCAGCAGCGTATATAGGCCCTCATTCCAAGTTGATCGCTCGCTAGCTGCTTTTAGCAGCAGTGCAAATGCTAAGCCGCCGCCCTCTGGGCGTGTATCTTAGCTTAGCAGAATAGCGAACGAAAGGTTAGCAGAACTGCTTGAAATTTTTTTCATGCAGTTTTAGAGTGGCTCAGAACCTACTCCTAGATTGTGATCACTGAAGTCTGTTTAGTTCCTGGTTTGACGTCACAAACACGCCCTGCGTTCGCCCAGCCACTCCCCCGTTTCTCCAGCCACTCCTGCGTTTTAGCCTGACACGCCTGTGTTTTTTAGCACACTCCCAGAAAACGCTCAGTTACCACCCAGAAACACCCACTTCCTGTCAATCACTCACCAATCAGCAGTGCGACTGAAAAGCGTTGTTCGCCCCTGTGCAAAATTGCTTAGTTTTGTGTGAAATTACTTGGCGCGTGCGCCCTGCGGCCCATACGCATGCGCAGAACAGCCGGATTTTAGTCTGATCGCTGTGCTGTGAAAAACGGCAGCGAGTGATCAACTCTGAATGACCCCCATAGTCACTGGAATTACTGATGACACAGGACACTACCACTGGTCTGCACAACACAGCACCACTTTATACAACTACACTGGATATATGGCAGCAGAGAACACCAACTCTGTGAATGGCTGGACTGATACAGCACAATACACTGACTACACTAGAGTGGTCTGCACAACACAGCACCACTTTACAGCTACACTGGATATATGGCAGCAGAGAACACCAACACTGTGACTTCCTGGACTGATGCTGCACAATACACTGAGTGACTACACTGGACAGGACTGAGCAGCACAACACTTGCCACCCCACTTTCCCGCCCCAACACACAGACATTGAACACTCTCTATACACTCTCAGAGACTGGAGTGAAAATGGGCGCGACGCGCGGCTCCTTATATGGAATCCAAATCCCGCGAGAATCTGACAGCGGGATGATGACGTTTTGCCGCGTTTGGGTTTCCGAGTCAGGCGGGAAAACCCGAGCCGGACCCGGAAGGCAAAGTCCGGTAGGGTTCGGTTCTCTGAGATCCGAACCCGCTCATCTCTAAAATACGCCAGTGTCACCACCCTTTCCTCCACACATTACACCCAGAGCTTGCCCTAACCAATTTAGTGCCTTGAGCAAAATATTGTCTGGTGCCCTTCACCCAGCACAAAATCCCTCACCCAGCACACATCACAGCACAGCACCCAACACTCACAGTACAGGCTGACAGCTGACTCACTTAAGACTTTTAGGGCTATTTCACACACTACGGTTTTGACCGGACGGCAAAAAGCCATCCATTTTTTTTCTTCAATTTATTTATTTTTTTAGATTTTTTTTTTTTTTTAATTAAGTATTGTTGCTATTGGCGGCTTTCAGACAGCATGGTCACGGCATGGCTGCTTGTTTGCAACTGGATCTATCGACTGAAATGTCCGGCGACCGGGCCTGAAGGCAGTGTAGCATGTGTGTGAATGGGAGCTTTCACACACAACGGCTTTTTCCTGCTGCTGCACATGCACACAGGAGTAAGCATGGCTGAAAGCGTGTGTGTGTGAAAGGCTCTGCCAGCTGGTTAAAAGAAAAACTGACTTTTTTCCGTCCGGACAAAACCTGAGTGTGTGAAATGGCCCTTAAGTGATAACCACCCCTGCTTTTCCTGGCTCTTTGCTGCATGCAGCTGGACTTAGTTGCTGCAGTGCAGCCTGCTGGAGGTGGAGCTGTGACTGGTGAGCTCCCCAAATGCCCATAGGGGGAGCTGATGCAGCTGGGCATGTGCAACATCTTTCTCATGGCCATTTTACGTGCTACAGAATGAGCTTCTGATAGCAGCCATCGTCCTGATGTCCCAATCTGCCATTGGCCCTAGGCTTGCGATGCCTTTAGGTATTGCCCTTTGTCTAAGGGGGGGGGGGCTGCAACAAAATAGTTCAATTCTGCCCCTTAGTGGACATATGCATAGTTACGTTCTGACAAACACAGGCCCATTACTGATATTTCATACCCTTCAATATTTTACACATGAAAATTGGTACAAATTCGAAAAGGGGGCGTGGCCATGGGTAAAGGTGGCATAGCCACGCCCCCTTTCCTGTACTTTCAATGGAAGTTTGGAGAGCCAAAAATTGCTACAGACCATAAAAGTACTGTACCTGCCTAAAAGGTACAGTTGGAGGGTATGATATTTATGTTTTATATAGTCATACATTCCTCATAACTAGTCTAATATTTCAGACCTCTAAACACTCAAGACATTTACATGAGTGGAATTAATCCTAGAAATGCACACTGGGTGATTCTGAGTTGCGCACTGAAATGACCACAGCATGTATTGGCGGTCACCATCTGCAAGTTTATGTAATTGGCATATGTTTCCTTGCACACATCTATGCTGCTAAATGTGCAAGGACTGAGGTGGCAGGTGTAGTTCCTCTGTTTGGCTCCTACGTTTTTCTGTGAATGCATCTGCTTGCATTGATACGTCTGCAAAACTCTCATAATACAGTACGTCACTGAATGGACCATTTTTGTATGTGCTAGTAGCCACCTCCCCCAAAGGAAAATGCAGGGGGGGTTTCAGCTGCCTGGAAACCCCTCTTACCACCAGCCTGGCCAGCGGCAACTACATGCAGTATAAAGGACGGAATATAGCTGCTGGATGTGACCAGTAGCAGCAAATTTTCCTACCAAGGGGTATATGCAATTGCGGTCAAATTCCGGCTGGAATTCGACCGTTTTTGGATTTTACACAATTCGACAGTCGAATCCCGGCCGCCGGGACCCGAATTTGACATATTCAATAAAAAACGGATTTGACAGTCCCGCTGTCGAAAAACGGACCAATTGAGAGTGTGCGTCCTGGATTTGACTTCATGGACGGCACAAAAGTGTTTAAAAAAATCCTGAAAAAAAATTTGTGGGGTCCCCCCTCCTAAGCATAACCAGCCTCTGACTCTTTGAGCCGGTCCTGGTTGTAAAGATACGGTGAAAAAAATGACAGGGGATCCCCCGTATTTTAACAACCAGCACCGGGCTCTGCGCCTGGTCCTGGTGCCAAAAATACGGGGGACAAAAGACGAAGGGGTCCCCCGTATTTTTAACACCAGCACCGGGCTCCACTAGCCAGAGAGATAATGCCACAGCCGGGGGACACTTTTATACCGGTCCCTGCGGCCGTGGCATTACCCCCCCAACTAGTCACCCCTGGCCGGGGTACCCTGGAGGAGTGGGGACCCCTTAAATCAAAGGGTCCCCCCCCTCCAGCCACCCAAGGGCCAGGGGTGAAGCCCGAGGCTGCCCCCCCCCCCCCCCCCCATCCAAGGGCGGCAGATGGGAGGCTGATAGCCAAGTGTCAAAATAAAGAATATTGTTTTTTGTAGCAGAACTACAAGTCCCAGCAAGCCTCCCCCGCAAGCTGGTACTTGGAGAACCACAAGTACCAGCATGCGGGGGGGAAACGGGCCCACTGGTACCTGTAGTTCTACTACAAAAAAAATACCTAATATTCTTCTAATATAAATAGATATGCTATTAGCAATCAAAAAAACACAAAAAAAAACATATTTTTAAAATTTTTATTAGATCACGACCGCAAAATTAGGCGGAATGAAATTGACGAAATGACTGTCGAAAAGCACTGTTGTCGAATCGACATTCTTCAATTGAATATACTTTTGTCGAAAAGCCGCATTTTTACCATTGCAGACATGTCGAATTTGAGAAATGTCGAATTGCAAAAAGTCGAATCTGAAACGGCAGTTTTTTTGTCAAAGTACTGTATTGCATTGTCGAATCCAATTCGACATGTGTTTTTTTTTTTGTCGAAAATGCCCCGTTTTTCGACATTTGCGGCAATTCAACCACAATTGCATATACCCCCAAGTCTGCTGTCTGTGGATCTGAGTGTTCAATCAACGCACCAGAAAGAGAATCTTGTAAGTGTCTTACCGTGATCATTGGGCCTGCATAGGTCAGACGTACTGTTACATAAACTGCACTTTGTTTGGGGCAGACTGTAGCTTGTTACATGCCAATAATGCATCCTTCATGGGCTGGCGACAATTGCTCTAAAATCAAACATTTGGAAACCCCCTCCAGAAATCCTGCGTTTTCCTCTGTCCCCGTCACTGCCCTGGAATGCCCATAAGTTTTCTGCCACTCTTCTGATGCTGTCTGAATCTATCTCAAAAGCACCTTTGTGCATACACTGTAACGCATGCGTCGTGGGGATTTACAATTTTTTGCGCCTATGCAGTTGCAACTCGCTCAACTACGTGAACATTGCATTGCATGCAAATTTAAAATCAGGCCCTGGGTGTGCACCTGCAAACTCCTTAGTCCCAACCCGAATCGCCACTTCACTGTGCGGGATGAGCAGACGCCGATCCCAGTCATGTAACTGAGGGCGGGGTGACGCAGACTATTAGGGCAGGTGCTCCAATCCAGCGCTGCCACGTCAGCTGGTCCCCATGAAGATGGAAGTGGGTGGGTGGTGTTAACTTTGTGGAGGTGTGGCGGTGTCAAACACCCCCCTTTAAGACTCTAATTCCATAGGTGTGTACAATTACTGGGAAAATTATTCCTTCACAACTAATGAACTGTCCACAGTCTTGGAACAATCAGCTTTGCTGACCTTCCACTGGTGCATTGGTTGGTGGTGTACACATGTTTGATATCCACCACAAATATACAACATACCAGTGTATAGGTGCTTACTAGTTGTACTATGGGCCTAATTCAGAGTTGATCGCAGCAGCAAATTTGTTAGTAGTTGGGCAAAACCATGTGAACTGCAGGGGGGGGGGGGGCAGTTATAACATGTGCAGAGAGTTAGATTTGGGTGGGGTGTGTTCAAACTGAAATCTAATTTGCAATGTAAAAATAAAGCCGCCAGTATTTACCCTGCACAGAAACAAAATAACCCACCCAAATCTAACTCTCTGCACATGTTATATCTGCCCCCTGCAGTGCACATGGCTTTGCCCAACTGCTAACAAATTTGCTGATGTGATCAACTCTGAATTACCCCCATAGGGTGCTGGTCTTATTGGTAGCAATAAAAATTACTACTAATTAGTTTCACTAGGCAGCTAAAGTAACAGTGTATAGGAGAGAAGATTGTGCATTAATACAATAAACTGATCTATTTTATGTATATGACATGACAATAGGATTATTTTTAGATTTTCAAATATTAGAACTGTTTTTTGCATACCAGAACAATTTGTCATGTAACTACATGCTACGCCATAATATGTAGCAACTGTGGGGCTGATACAATACATGCGATATAAGGCAGTATTTAACCTGCATGCAAAATATATATAACTCCTGACTGCATCGTGGCTGGTATCGGTGCATCTGAACTAATTTGTGTCTCATCTGTTTTGTAGCCATTGAGTCTGACTGATCATCATCATGGAAATTGTTCCACAACCTGTTTTTCTGCCTCCATTGTACACAATGCTTCTGCCTCAACCAACAGCAAAAATAGCTATGTCCTCTTGTATGTCTTATTTCTGTGATCCATGGTTTTAAAGATAATAAAGTACAGTATGAATATAAAATTATGTCTGCAATATTTCTAATGTAACGGTATGTGTCAGTGTGACTTCTGCCCGTGTATTATAAAAAAGGAAACCTTGGGACTAAATAGTGTCTGGGGCAAATTACTAAACAGTATCTTTTCAAATCCGCAGCGTCTCTGGGTTATAGGCCGCTGGGTTTGTTTCTAATATCATTGCCCCTTTAAATCCTGCTTTGGAAACATCAAAGCAGGATTTAAAGGATCAAAGATACTGTATGTGCTAATTATGCAAGACCCTCCTCTTTTGGCTGGTCTACACTGAGTCCATGGCGTGGCAACTGGAAGTACTACGGGATGGTGTATGAGGTATAACTGTGCTATTTCTATTCTTCCCTTTTCAGTAGTAATTTTTATATCCTATAGGCCGGATTAAGAGGTGGATGCATCTTTTTACGCAGCTGCTACAGCACCATTATGCAAATGCCACAGTTAGCTGCGGTGCTGATCTGCCACTGTGCATATAAGAACACCCCATCAGAGATTGCACCAGCCCCATCTCCTTCCGAACATGGCATGCAGTGTCAGTGCAACTGCGTCTTTAGATGTAGTCGCTGACTGGGACACGCCTGCATCTGGCTAGCCACCCCCTCACAGAAACGCCCACCAAAAGTGCATGTGACTGCATGCAATTTCGATATGAGTCTTTGCACCGTAACCATCGGGATGCATGTGTAGACTAAAAAATTTACTAACATCCGATGCCGCCACCGCATCCACCAGTGAATCAGGCCCAAAGTGCTAGTTACACGCTCAGTGCAATGCAAAGGCAAGAAAGCCTCCGCTCCATGCAGTAGTTGGGTCTATAATCTTCCCTCATTTCTATTGTGCACCGATGGTGCATCAAAAGGGGTGCGGTATGCAAGGTCGACATTAACTAGGTCGACCACTAGTGGTTGACAAGGCCTGTAGGTCGACATGGTGTAGGTAGACAGGTCAAAAGGTCGACATGAGTTTTTTTTGGGGGGTGTTTTCTCCATACAGTGACCGGGAACCCCAATTAGTGCACCGTGTCTGCTCGCCATGCTTGGGGCAAGGTGCCTCGCTCCGCTACCGCTGCACCCGGCACAGGTTACTATTCCCAATCGTAGTCCGCGTGGATCATTTCAGTATGAAACAGGACAAAAAAATAAAAAGATTGTGAAACTGTTGTCGACCTAGAGACCAGATCCCCATCAAAAGACATTCTGAGATGGAAATGCACGGTCTCCGGACTCTAAAAGTGGGCATCTTAGCTATGAGAATTGACTGCAGCGTTCGCCTAAGACGCAGACACAACTGTGGCAAAATCAGCGCCTGTGTCTGACTCAGAATCAGGCCCTACATGTGAATGTTTGCTTGTATTGAAAGTTTGCTGCATCAGTGCTACCGTACTGCCCCATCTATCCACTTGTTAAAGTAGCAGTCCTCACTATTGGCATGGATTAGCATCACCCTTCTCTTGGTGCAAGAGATCCATCTGAAAGCAGATGTCCTACTATGTACGCACAATGCGGAGGAGCAATCAGTTCTGCCTACGCTGCACCCCCACAGAACACTAAAGCTAGGTACACACTATACAATTAGGCTGATTTGCCAATAATTGGGACATCGGCCCGATTGTATAGTGTGTGCGTGTGTGTATACGAACGATCGTGTCAACGTTTCGCTGATAATTAGGGAATCTTGCACACACCCGAACGATCAATTTTCTGATCAATCGGCCCAGACCAAAAATATCTGCCACAATCTCCAGATATTGAGCAGTGTGTGCGTTTTCAATAATCTGCCTATATTTCCTATGTTTTCCGCTCACTACATCATCATCCTCCTTGTGGGCGGACATATGCAAATACATTAGTTGTGACATAAAATTGGTAACTGAAAAAATAAATATTTAAGTGTGTAGCTCAGACATTGGTGCCTACAATTTCCTGAAAAATTGTCCGATTGTCGGGCAGACCAAAAAAAATCTGCCAGTGTGTGTACCTAGGTTGAGCCTGTATGTGAGAAGCTAATTACAGCCACTCAGCTGAAACTGGAGATCGGTTGATATGTGTATGTTGAAACAAAACAAATGATCAGTCTGTGGTCTGTTTTACCTAAACTGTACATGGCACCAACTGCGTGCTGGCATTAATCCCATAGACTTTGCCATCTGTGTTAACAAAATATTGCAAAACTGGGTGTATCCAGCAAAAGCAGTACAAGCAGAGGCAGAACTCTGGGAGGCAACGGAGTCATCTGCCGCCGGGCTCCTGCTCTGAAGGGGGGCACTTCTGCTTCCTGTACAGGAGCAATAGCTCCATCAGTAAAGTGTCTGCTGTCAGTATAACAGGTCATGGGTTCTAATCCAGGGTAGACTGCTAAGAAATATGATTTAAAATAAAAGACAATGAAATGTATATATACAGTATATACTTTTTTTTTCTCCAGAACACGCCACACACACACACACCTAAATATAAGGGGGAGGGGACAACTGGGACGAACTTACGCCACTGAATACAAGCATGGGAATTTTGATCAAAACATCTAAGATTGCAGCTTGTCATCAAAGGACCCCAATTCTCTACACGTTCCTACACTAGCATATTTGCACAACACAGCATTACAGTACATGGCAATTACATGCACTCACCTGTCAGGTACAGAGGAAAACATCCACGCAAGGCCTGGCTTCTGAGCCATGCCCAGCTAGGCCTTTTATAATCTGCAGTTTAGTGATGTGTTGAGCCTATGGGGGTAATTCAGATATGATCGCTGCTGTGCGTTTTCGCACGGGAGGCGATCAGGTCCAAACTACACATGCACTGCAATGCGCGGGCACGTCAGGCAACGGGCATTACCGGTCAGACGCGATGGAGCGAAAAATCCGTTCACATGGGCGTTCGCAAAGTGATTGACAGGAGGAGGTTGTTTGTTGGTGGCAACTGAGCGTTTACAGGGAGTGTCTGGAACAATGCAGGTGTTCCTAAGCGTTTTCGGGGAGGGTGTCTGACGTCTGCTCCGGCCCCGATTAGCCTGTTCTCACTGCACTGGAGGAGTAAGTCCTGGCTTGCACACAGACTGCACAAAGTGAATTTTTGCAGCTCAGCTACACATACGATCACACTTGCACGGCAAATTTACACTCCTCCTGTAGGTAGTGACTATTTGATCGCAGGACAGCAAAATTAGCAGTCCAGTGATCAGATCTGAATTAGACCCAATACTGTAGTGCAGAGGTTCCCAAACTGTGTGCCGTGGCTCCCTGGGGTGCCTCGGGACACTTGCAGGGGTGCCCTGGGTTGGTGGTCCAGGACCAATTCAAATTATTCATGGTCAATATTAATAGGCAAAACCAGTTCTGGTGGCTACCAATCATAAAATATGTGGCCAAACAGAAGCAAATCTTGTCCCTCACCACATAACTGACCCTAAGGATGACCTATAAACGCGATCTACCTAATGTAATATTTCTTTCTAAATTTCTCAATAAGAATTTTTTGACCTAGGGGTGCCCGTGAAAACAATTTTGATATTCTAGGGCGCCCTGATTCAAAAAAGTTTGGAAACCACTGCTGTAGTGTAAGAACTTGCGGGAAATTGGTGTCCCTTGCTGATGGTCTGAAAGCTGAAATCTCTCCGAATAACTTGTACGTGCTCAAACTAGGGTAGGGTAGGCTTGGCTTTGGAGCATGCGTGGTGTGAAATCGCAATATCTACCTGCAAAACTGACTTGCATGCTACTCTGAATCATTAGTGGTAGCAAAATAAGTACTAAAGTTGTAAACTACTTGCACTGTGTGAAAGGGAATATTTTAGCAGACTTGTGTAGAGATCTTTTAGCTACACAATGGTTAAAAGGTTCTATAGTTTATATGCATTACAAACACATTAATAGCTGTATGAGGCTTTTTAACATATTTCATGGTTATTATCTCTATACCCTAGATTCAATTAAAGTGGAACTGGAGTCATGTAGGGCAACATGGTACATCCCCCACTTTAGACTGCAAAACAAGCCCTCATCTGTTTCTGCCGGGTCTTTTGTGGTTAAAAAAAATGGGGGATCAGCAGATATCTGTTTGCTTTGATACCCTGTAGATACATCCAGAGGATACATGATATTTGCCACACACACACACACACACACACACACACACACACACACACACACACACACACACACACACATGTATTTTCTTGCTGAATTTACCAAGCTCTGGAATGCAAAGCCCTGAAGATGGCAATAGCCATTGTAAGCTATAGGCCGCATAAAGAGCACATGGAGAAGGGTCTGTGTAGTATCCCTCCCTGCCCTTCACCACTTGTGCAGTCAGCAGGCTGTTCAAGGCCCTCATTCCGAGTTGTTCGCTCGCTAGCTGCTTTTAGCAGCATTGCACACGCTAAGCCGCCGCCCTCTGGGAGTGTATCTTAGCTTAGCAGAATTGCGAATAGAAATTTCTTAGCAGTTTCTGAGTAGCTCGAGACTTACTCCTACACTGCGATCAGTTCAGTCCTTTTCGTTCCTGGTTTGACGTCACAAACACGCCCTGCGTTCGCCCAGCTACTCCCCCGTTTCTCCAGACACTCCCGCGTTTTTCCCTGACACGCCTGCGTTTTTCCACACACTCCCAGCAAACGGTCAGTTTCCGCCCAGAAACACCCACTTTCTGTCAATCTCACTACGAACAGCAGAACGATGAAAAAACTTGTTAGGCCGTGAGTAAAAAAACAAACTTTTGTGCAAATTTACTTAGCGCAGGCGCACTGCGAACATTGCACATGCGCAGTTTGTGACTAATCGCTCCGTAGCGGAAAAAAAATAACGAGCGAACAACTCGGAATGAGGGCCCATGTGCGGTTGCGTGGCGGATCCTAGGAAGTAAAAGTAATGTGATAGCTAGTGCAATACCTTTCTTTTTACACATCACAGGGACATGCATAACTGACATCTTTTCCCATTTCCACTACATTTTGACCCTAGAAAACACCCTATTTTTCTACAAATGTACTGTGCTATAGTAATCCAAGGATTCAATTATAGGTGAGCTGGTTCATCCCACAAATAATCACTGCTGCTGACAGGAAGGGGGGGGGCGTGGAAGTGGGTCCACCACCACACCTCGTACCCCAGACCTGTTACTTGTCAGCAGCTGGCTGGACTGTGGCAGGTGCTGGGAGGTTGCTGCTGTTTAGTAGCAGTCTCTTCTATCTGTGCGTGGGGGAAGGGGGAGCAGTCACAATGATTGTGTCCCCCTGCTGATTTTACCCTGGCTGAAGAGCATGATAGCACCCATTAAATTTGTGCTGAAAATAAATTTTTACTATCGGTTATATAAGGTGGTGTGACCATGCCCCGAACCTGGGCCCGCCACCGCTCTCCACGCCGCTGCAAGTAAGCACTGCAATTACAATAGTTCCGAACTCGCAGGTTTTTGTTCTGTGTATTAAAGGACTGCATTCTAAAATCTGTGCACGTGGTTCAATAAGTAAGGTAACAAGACCTCTCGCGTGTGTAATGTTTTCTTTTTGTCTAATTTCCCACGAGGCCAGAGCTGGTAGACCACTGTTTCCCCTCACGGTCATTAGACTGTGCCTCATACCAGTCATACTGTCCCAACATCAGATATAAGATGGCGGGTCTGGCAGAAATATGGTCGCACATTGAGGTGTGTAGTGTAGTCATATATCTCAAAATGAAAATATATAGCCAAGCGCTCAGTCACTCCAAACCCATGTGCTGCCAGCAAATTAAGGCTACTCAACCTTAAAAAATCAGATAGAAAAAGCAAAAGATATTGCAGCGCACATAAGTTGGGCAAAGATTTTTTATTATTTATTTATTTTTATAACTATTTCATTAAAAATAATAATAATAATTAAAGTTACATTCAAGAATCCAAAACCACCGGCCGGTGAATTTAAATGGCTGACATATTAGATTTTAAAAAACATATATAACACAGCCTGTTCTCCTATGCTTATTCAACAGAATCTCTTAAATATGAATAAATATACTATATCTTGGTTAATACAGCCACAAAAAATCACTTCCACCTAAAATATCTGTCTGGATAAACAAGAGAATGTGTAGAGGCTCAATCAGGGATTGATATCACTGTATCACTGAAGGAATGTAACAATATGGCACTCTAAACAACTTTTCTTGTAACTAATAAGTAGCAGTCACACCTCTAGGGTGTAACTTAACAGACACACTATATTGATCAGTCCTGTTTTAGCACTGGCAATCCATTCAGTGCTTAATAAAACTGTGTCACTATAACAACGTGACATAAAACACACTGATTCCTGCGGCTGGTAAGTGTCACTGGTAGCCGTAGTTATATATTTCAATAACCACAAGATATAGAACAGTCCGTTCAGCAATTAAAATCCATTTATATTGAGTATGACAAAATAGATTTATTTGAATCGTCTGGCCAGACAAAGTTGTTATTCTCACCGCACCTTCCAGCAAAATAATCACAAAGGACTCCTCCTGGCTGCTGGTGCTTTTAACCTTAAAGAGCAGTCATCTCTGGAGGATCAAGTCCGTATGTAGATATGAAGCGGCTGGAGCTGCGGTTTGCGGTGAGCGTATCCACTAGCGGTGGTATGGATGAAAGTACCATGAGTCCTTTAACGCCTTTCCCCGCCTCCCTCCGGGTTCAGCGGCTTCATCAGAAATAAACTCACTACTCCTTTTGCTCTATTTAAACCTCGCGGCTAAATGCAACGATGACGTCACCCCGTCGTTCTAATTTTCTTTAGCGTGTCAAGCCTCTCTCTGGCTATGAGCCGCATAGCGGTTTTAGGGTGTGTGGCAGCGGCTTTGTTTATCACACCTGCAGTCATTATACTCGTATCTACAGGTCGTTATTCTATATAGGACTAATGTGAGATTTTTTTGCAAATAGAAGAGTGTATAGAAACAGTCCCATCAAATAACTACCTAGTACGAGCACATAGGAGCCTCAATTAAACGTAAAATAAATAATAATAATTTAACAATAAATAAACACAAAATCATTACTAAAAAATCTTAACTTCATTTTCTCCCCTCTGGAAGACATGTCATCTCAGCATAGGAGAAAGGGATAGACACCCTTTCATGAAAGTGCGATATCCAACTCTCAGTGATAGACAATCAACTGGTCACAGAAACATACAGGAAACCAGTGGATAAGAATAAATATCTTAGTTATGATAGTTCCATTTAGACTCCTGGAAAAATAACATTCCCAAAGGTCAGCTAGTACGTATGAAACGGAAATGTACTTCAGAGAATACATACCAACAACAAGCTGATAAATTGCTGAAGGTTTTTGCTGGGCAGGGTTACCCTGAAAAGATCACTAGAAAGGCATATGAGGAAGTTAATTTAATGGAAAGACAATTGTTATTACAATCAGGACAATCGAAATCGATGAAAGAACAGAGTAATGATTTAAAGAACATTAATTTTGTTACTCAGTTTAACGGTTGTGCGAAAGAAATTAAGAACATCATAAAGAAGAATACATCTATTCTATTACAGGATGATCTGCTGAGGGATGAAATTAAACCACAGGGGAAAGTCACCTTTAGGAGATCTGAAAATGTAAAATTTAAATTGGTCCATAGTCATTTTAAAATAGCAAAAGAACCAGCCAGTGATAACGATCCAACCTGGCTCCCCAAAAAACCTGCAGGCTATCATAGATACGGGAATAGTAGGTGTTTTATGTGCAATAATTCTTCGCGTAAGGTAACTGTATTTTTTCCTTTATTTCCGGAGAGAGATTTGAAATTAATGAATTTCTTAATTGCCAGTCATCATATGTGATCTATATATTGAGCTGCAAGTGCGGCAAACAATATATAGGACGAACAACTCGCACCCTCCATGTCAGATATATGGAACATAAGAGAAATATACAGAATGGCATCAGGACACATCCTTTGTCTAACCATATTGCATCTTGCCAAAATCGTGATATGAAAAATGTCTCAGTTTTGGCAATTGAACAAATTAAAGCTACACATAGAGGGGGCGATAGGTTTGGACGCTTGTGCAGACGAGAAGCGTTCTGGATATTTAAGTTGGATTCAATGGTAACTAATGGACTCAATGACACCATTGAGTTAAATAACATATAATAATGTACTGGTTATATGGGGTTGTTTTTTATGGCTGTTTTGTTTTGGGGCATTATGGGTATATGAAGGTGAATTCCTCCTCTTATGTATAGATATCTCCTTTTCTGTTATTCTCCGATACCAAATATCAAATGACATCTAAATCACCATGTTTTCTTATGGTATTTATATGTTAGCTATCTCTGTAGGTTTATGGTGATACTAGTTTGCCACAATTGAGATCCTTTTGGAGAGTATGCCTCTCCTTGTATCAGGATCGCATAATTTATATATATATGTCTATATGTATGTATAATTTGCATGCATGTATTTGGTTGTTATGTTATCTTATATATATATCTAGCTGTTTTGTGTACCAATTTCATCTGAAACTTTCTGATTATGCATATTAGTTTTAGTTACGTTTGCCTTTATAGGTCTAATAAGGGATATGAAACACATGAAAGGGTGTCTATCCCTTTCTCCTATGCTGAGATGACATGTCTTCCAGAGGGGAGAAAATGAAGTAAAGATTTTTTAGTAATGATTTTGTGTTTATTTATTGTTAAAATATTATTATTTATTTTATGTTTAATTGAGGCTCCTATGTGCTCGTACTAGGTAGTTCTTAGATGGCACTGATGGGACTGTTTCTATACACTCTTCTATTTGCAAAAAAATCTCACATTAGTCCTATATAGAATAACGACCTGTAGATACGAGTATAATGACTGCAGGTGTGATAAACAAAGCCGCTGCCACACACCCTGAAACCGCTATGCGGCTCATAGCCAGAAAGAGGCTTGACACGCTAAAGAAAATTAGAATGACGGGGTGACGTCATCGCGGCATTTAGCAGCGAGGTTTAAATAGAGCAAAAGGAGTAGTGAGTTTATTTCTGATGAAGCCGCTGAACCCGAAGGGAGGCGGGGAAAGGCGTTAAAGGACTCACGGCACTTTCATCCATACCACCGCTAGTGGATACGCTCACCGCAAACCGCAGCTCCAGCCGCTTCATATCTACATACGGACTTGATCCTCCAGAGATGACTGCTCTTTAAGGTTAAAAGCACCAGCAGCCGGGAGGAGTCCTTTGTGATTATATTGCTGGAAGGTGCGGTGAGAATAACAACTTTGTCTGGCCAGACGATTCAAATAAATCTATTTTGTCATACTCAATATAAATGAATTTTAATTGCTGAACGGACTGTTCTATATCTTGTGGTTATTGAAATATATAACTACGGCTACCAGTGACGCTAACCAGCCACAGGAATCAGTGTGTTTTATGTCACGTTTTTATAATGACACAGTTTTATTAAGCACTGAATGGATTGCCAGTGCTAAAACAGGACTGATCAATATAGTGTGTCTGTTAAGTTACACCTGAGAGGTGAGACTGCTACTTATTAGTTACAAGAAAAGTTGTTTAGAGTGCCATATTGTTACATTCCTTCAGTGATACAGTGATATCAATCCCTGATTGAGCCTCTACACATTCTCTTGTTTATCCAGACAGATATTTTAGGTGGGAGTGATTTTTTGTGGCTGTATTAACCAAGATATAGTATATTTATTCATATTTAAGGGATTCTATTGAATAAGCATAGGAGAACAGGCTGTGTTATATATGTTTTTTAAAATCTAATATGTCAGCCATTTAAATTCACCGGCCGGTGGTTTTGGATTCTTAAATGTAATTTTAATTTTAATTATTATTATTTTTAATGAAATAATCATATATCTGCATGCAGGGTCGGACTGGCCCACAGGGGTACCAGGGAAACCACCAGTGGGCCCCACTGCCTAAATGACTACTCCTTCCTTTAGGGATCAGTTCCAGATTGTGCATCTGTATTATACATGGTAGATATGTTGCATTATACTGCACAAGACAATTGTGTATTTCAAACCTCTGTGGAGGCTGGCTACACCCCCTTTGTAGGCTGGCTGCACCCCGAAAGTATGGGCCCCTATCACTGCATTCCCCCGGTGGGCCCTTCATGCCCCAGTCCAACACTGTCTGCATGTAATGGCCACAGTAGAAGCTGAAATTCATCGCCAATGCCCTCTGTCCCCCAATTGGATGAAAGAGAAATACACATTTGGTAATGCACTGGCTACTGTATCTTATATGGATAGTGCAAGTCACCTAGCAATTTTATAACTAGATTTACTAAAACGCCTAAGAAAGCAGAAGTGAAGTTGCTGCTCATTGCAGCCAATCAGGTTGTAGTCTGCATCTTCTAGTATGTTTGGTTTGGGATAGTCAAGTAGACTATGTGCTGTGGCACTCTTTTGCAATAGATTAAATAAAAAATGTTTAAACTTTATTAGTATGCATTAAAAATTGGGAAACTTAATCTCTGTTTACATATTGCAGAATAAAAGGAACTGGGTCACTATATCACATGTGTATATTTTAAGACTTGTAAAAAATACATGGATATGTAACAGCCAGTTCTGTTGTATGGTTACCAATATGGCTCAATTTATTGATAACACAAGTATTTATATATATACTGTTACAATAAAATACTGGCAAAGATTAATTTGCCTGGGCAAAGTATTTAAGGTACCTAATCAGAATACTGCAAATATATTTATATGTTATTGGCTATTCCAACACGTACCGGTGTCTTGTAAATTAATCTATATGTCCAAAAGGGAGAAAGAAAAGTCACACAGTACAATACCCTGTCCCAATTTGTTATGGTTCAATTTGTCGGAGTTTCACCATTGTCTCTGTGCACATAATAAAGAGGTTCAAATTCCTCTAACCATTGTCAAAGTCAGAAAAATATCATGATGCACACTGCCATATTTGCACCTCATACCGGTCCGCGCTGCGCATGCGTGCGCTCTCCCGTGCATACGCATACCCGCTGTTACGTGCACCCGCAGGCGCACGGTATGCGCATTTACGGTAGAGTTTATGTGTGCCTAGCGTGCGACGCAATCGTTACATATTTTAATCATATAATGTATTTTGTAGATTATGGTCCCTTTGATAGAATCTGAAAGTTTAGTTAATGTAGCATGTTCATGAACAAAGAGATCCCTCTTTGTTTGATACGAAGGGTTAGACAAGGGTTATACAGTGGTGTTTAGTATCCATCGGAAGAGTATTTAATTAGCAATATTCCGGTATTGGTTTGAAGCGGATTAATCGCTCGTGCGAATAGTTATGGACATAAAAAGTTTATGTACTTTTACTATTATTTGCACTCACTTATCCATGCGGCGGGAAACCTAGTTTCCCACCCACCTGAGCAGTTGGAAATAGTCACAGCCCACCTGTATGAATCAACCTATGACCTTTTGTTATAATGCGAAGACGAATTCCTGTGTCCAATGAACAATGAGATTGTAGGGACCATTGTATTGTATTGTGTGTGGGGCATAAATAGACAAGCCAATCTGATCCAGCTCTCTCTCTTCAACGGTTCTCATCACTGATAATCGGGAGCTGGATATTCAGAAAGGTGCATGCGATCGTTCCCTTTGTGCGTAAGTTTTCTCCGCAATCATATTGTCTTTATTGTTATTGTGAGCCATATCTCTCTCTCTCTCTCTTCTCCTCTTTCTCTCTCTTTTCCCTTAAACGTAATTGTATTGTATTTCGTGTGTAGTTATCTGGTTAGTTAGTCTATGTTATATTGGTAGTGTATGACTTGTATTGTATTATTCTTTTGCAAATAGAACGTTCATAGAAGGTGTTAGAACCTAAGATCGGTATCTGTGTATTTCTTATATTTCTAAGTATTCTCAGAGCGTCGGAGACGCTCGAACAGCTTTTAAGTTAATAAGGTTACACTGTGTTACATCTACACCCTATCACTACACCAAGGTTTACTGCATAATACATTGTTTTATGGTATAGATATAAAGGTTTTACACTGTGAGCGTCAGCGCCGCTTGTGATCTCCTTGTGGTACCGAGCGTCCGCTACGCTAATAGCGTATCATTACGTTAGTCGGCAGCCAATAGCGTGCCTGCCTGTGATCTCTTGGCCGTGAGCGAACGTGACGCTTGAGCGTCTCGACTACGGCTAAGCGATTGTTACGCAACGTGCGTACCCTTACGGTATTCCGTACGTCAATAGCGTACAGTGTTCTTAGACCTCTTAAAGGGTTTTAAGTAAGATAAATATTTAGCTTTATCAATTGGTGGCTCGTCCGTCCTTCACATATCTGCACTAGGTAATTTCAGCAGACATTATCCATCAGCAAAGGGCGGGAGGTCATATTCCTCGTAGTGCTGTCTGGATAAGCGTCTGCTTCACTTAGTAAAGGGTGCTGAGGGAATCCGGAACCGGAGGTAAGAACAACACGCTAGTGTCTTTTAAAACTGTTTATTTCTGTTTTGCGTACGCACACACGCACGCATATATCTGCATTTCTTTTCATTCGTGTATTTTCATATCACTCTCCTGTTTGCCATTTTATAATTGATAAACGTGCTAAGAGAGATTTGTCGCTATTTAATAGTTAAAGAGTAAAAGTAATACATTAAGGTGTAAATTGCAAAGCACGCACACAGCTCTGCCTAAAGATACAAGGAGAGACCTGTGTGGTGCTCGGTAGATGATCGAGGATCGTCTACATTGATAAACGTGTAAATTGTGTTACGGTGGATATCTGCTTTGCGTACACGTGTCTCTAACAAAGGGCTGAGACTCGCGTACGCAACCCAAAGGCCGACGCACGCAGCGTATATTACGCAACGGAGCGTCCGGGTATGCCCACGTAACTCAAATCACACGATAGTGTTATTTTAACAGGCGAAAAGGTGGCAACGCGATAAATAGCGCAAGTCGATTTTAGTGTCCGAAATTTAAGTTAATAGATCCTTCTCCAATTTACAACTCATCTGGTCTAAAGGAAAGAAATTTCTACGCAGAAATAGAAATAGAAACAAAAGTGTACATGTGGTGAGTGAGTGTTTGCAATTATATAAGTTCTACAATTTTTGAGGTTGAACCACAAGAAGTCGAGTTCTCGTGAGGTACATACATGTAAGTGACATACATGGTGGCTAGGGAGGCATCCCTTGTTAAACATAAAATTTCAGCAGTAGAGTATAGCAGACCAGGAGGTCTACTGTAGCACAGACCAGGAGGTCCGGAACAGACCAGGAGGTCTAGGTACAGCAGACTAAGAAGTCCGCTATAGAGAAAAGTAGCACAACACCAAGAAGGGTTGGTGCGGAACCCATATAGGCCATAAAGCTCTGGCTGAAGGAATTCGCAGCTGTAATTTTCGATTCCACTGGTCGCTCCGCACATAAGATTAGTTGCTTATGTGCTGAACGATTGTACCGCACGTAATTGTGTGCATTAGTTAGTAATCTGACCTAGTGCCATTTGTGTACGAAAGGGGTCATAAACGCTATTTGTACATTCTAACGTGATTTGTGTAATTTTTTTTATTTTAAGGGAGGTTCGCCAGTCACTTGGGAACTATCCAGCAACCAATAGTTACTGGAAAGAGTAAGTGCTCTGCGGATCACCCTCACATGTTCCAGTAAATAGAGGTTCAGGTCGCAGGGGCCCTGGGTCGAGTACGCCAGCACTAGGGCAGTGTGTAGGTCGTATTGGTCGGCGTGGGCGAGTGAGTGGGGTACTCGGTAAACCGCCACCGTCAGCCTATCTTGAACATTTTGGTTGTTGTAAGGGTTCGCTGAAAGACCCTGATTAAGGTCAGAGGTAGTGAAAGCAACACCTGCAGGTGAAAGCAACACCTGCAGCAACACCTGCAGGGGGCCAATTGTTCAGGTAGGGGGCGATCAATCTCGGTTCGGGTTGATTCAGTAAACCGACCAATCGGTCGGCAAGGTATGTAATGTGTGAAAAATATGGTTCACACACAGAGGTCTTATGTGATGAATGGGAGAGAATGACGGTACATGACGGGGAGAAGTTCCCAAGAGTAGGCAGCTTTAGCCCAGATGTGTTACTGAATCTAAGGAGGAGGATATGTCTCATTAAATCAACAAAGAGACGGATCAAACATTATGATTATTTACAGTTATGGCAACAGGAGGGTGAAATACAGAGAGGATTGGCTCAGGCGGCGGGATCTAACCCTATCAGGAAACTGATAGCCACGGCACCGCCGCCACCATATATATCAGGAGAGACATGGTAATGGAAAGGATTATGGTTGCGGAGAAAGGCACAATGTTGAACAATAAAAACGCACTTAGCAACTGTATTATAGATGATAAGAATAATTGTAATAAACATAACCATGATAATTGTAATACTATTAAATGTACAACTATTAACCTATGCAAGTTGCACCCCATGTTAAACTTCACTCAGGACTACAAGCAAGAGAGTGAGCCCAGCACGATGTCGGCACCTTTACCAGCAGCCATCACACAAGACATCCAGGTGGACGCGACCAAATCGGTAAAGGCAATAATCAAACCCCCTAACGGAGGGTCAGGTGAGGTCGTGTCCACAGGTACGTACAATGTTTTATATCACGCACAAACAAATGTACCCCATATTGTAAGACCAAAACAAGGTGATGTAATTGAGTTTAGTCCTGTCAGGGTGATCACAGTCCCCGATGGGAAGACTGACGATCGGGGAATCATTCCCGTCAAGGACAGTTCAATGCGCCGTCCCTGGTCCCGGATGGAACTGAGATCAATTATGTCTGAATTTCCTGATCCTAGGAAAAATCTGGTAACATGTCAGAGGTTTATTAAAGAACTAGGAAACTCCACAGAACCCACCAACAAAGAGTGGCGGACAGTGCTGAGGGCATGTTTGCCCTCCAGTGTTGACCCTGCGAAATTTATTGCTGATTGTAAATTAGACACGGAGGTACCTTGTACGGAGGAATACAATCAGGAATGTATTAAGCAGATCAACCAACAGTTAGAAGTATATTTCCCAGCCATTGTCGAGTGGAACAAAATCTTCTCCATAAGACAAAACGAAGGGGAAAGTACTTCTAATTATTTCCACCGGGCATTACAGGACATGACTAGGTATACGGGTATAGAAAACATTGAAACAAGTGCACCGCACATTGAAGTAGCAGTATCTGTGCTAATGGATGGTTTTAAGGAAGTATTGAGAGCAAGGATACAGATCACCAATCCATACTGGAGAGATAAATCAGTGACTGCATTAAGGGACTCTGCTGTTGGGCATGAGCAAAACAGCATCAAGCACGGGGAAACAAAGAAGCCTCAGATCCCTGTGGGTAAGTCAAAGGTGACAAGGTGTTATAATTGCCAGAAGGAAGGTCATTTTGCAAGAAATTGTAGACCAAGAAGTAGACCAAATTCATATAAACCCCCTAGACAAAGATGTGAGCAGAGTTATGACACACCAAATTATAATCAGGGATCATATAGGAAGAATTTTGAGCCACACCCATGATATGTAGTCAGGAAAGGTGATCATTAGGACTGATGGTAAGCCTGAGGTAACGGTTAATAAATTGGGAGGTCATTCCCTGAAGACACAGGAATGACCGGGTGAAACGTTGTAAATGTATCTGTGAAATGTTTCTTTTTTTCTCCCCATCTCTGACGATTATTGGTAGGACTCAAACATTGCATATCTGCTTGGTCTTTGCAGAAGTCTACCAAACCCCAGCATGACCTATCCGCATCAATGTATCCTGGCCAGATACAGAGGGTGGAGTATGGAGGTGCTGGTGGGAGGGACTGCGCAAGGAAACCATGGGACATGTAGATATGACAGCCTGATGATGATCTGACAATGTTTTAAAAATGTTTGAAAAATGTTTTTTTTCCTGTGGTTGTTTATTGTTGATTTATGTGATATATACATGAACGGTTCTCTCTCTCTTTTGTTTTTTTTGTGTTTTCTCTCTTCTCACTCATGTTTTCATGTTTTAAAGATGGTATGTCACCCCTCAGTTAGACAAATGGTAATGCAAGATTTTTGCTCCTTACAGAAAGATCGCTGGTTTGGAAGGAATATTGCATCACCGGAATGTTCGGTTGGAAAACTGAGAGACAGCACCTTTGAGATGACAGCAGAACAAGAAGAACAACAAGACTAGAGAACTAATTATCGTAACAAGTTTCTCTCCCCCTCAAACTGTTTTCCTGTACACCCATTACAAATTTCTCCTTTTCTCCTCCTGTAAGATGGACTTGCCCCAAGAGACTGTGATACGGATTTTCCTGTTGACCATGATGTTGACCAGAGCAGTCTGTTTCGGTGAGAGTACCAGTGAGGTCGAGAAAGGATCCAGAAAGGTTCTGATGACTGAGACGGAGGTGTAAATTTCCAATAGCAACACAACCACCAAGCAAAGGCGAGTACCGGAAACGATCTAGCAGCCATGTTATTTGTAAACATTGTGAAGGATTGTTAGCTGAAGAAAACTGTATCTGTAGACTCTGTGACAATGTAGTTGAGGATGGGTGCATCAAGAAATGCCAATCCAGTTTTAATATCCACATGGACCGGCATCCATTGAGTGACTTTCACTCCTTAGTGGGTAAAGTGTTAAATCAGACAGATTGTTGGGTATGCTCTCAAGTACCTCAAGGTCATAGCAAATCAGGACTGGTATCATTCCCTTTAACGGTAGGGGAGGTACTTGAGCTAAAGGGTGGGAGACCGGTGGACAGGAGGTTTAATATCTCCAGCCCTCCTAGTTTGAAGCTCCACCAATATCATGTGGATAAGTCCCTAATATGTTTTAACATTTCCAATCCCCGAAAGCCGGGAAATTGGGAAGTGTCATGGAGTAACCAAACCATGACCTTTTCATATAGAGCAGATAGAATGCCTACAGATACAGAGCTTATACGCCACATAGCCAGTAGAGAAAAATCTTTCCGATATAGGTATACCCTAGGAAGTAGGATTACGAGAGTTGGAGAGGTATCACCAGGATACTGTGCACATATCATACAAACTGATACGTGTACTAGACAGATGGGAGAATTAGGGTTAGGAGATTTCACATGGAAGATGTGTAATATGGTTATGTCCTACTCCGTCCCATATGTTCTCCCCGATGATGCATATTTCATATGCGGGAGGAAGGCGTATAAGTGGCTTGCCCCAAACTCTGAAGGATTGTGTTATATTGGAAAAGTACTGCCTGAAGTAATGACTGTATCACATGCCAAAATGAAAGATATACACCGTGGTGCCCAAGCTCCTTATACTCACACTCATTACAAGCACGTAGTTAAAAGGCAACTGACAGAAAGGACAGAGCATTCGGCCTCTGACATGATCCATGAATCCACCGGGATTCAGGTTCTACTTGCGCTAGATTTCACTCGCACCGCTAGAGGAGTGCTGAACTATAGGTATATCTCTGCGCTTGCAAATTTATTAGACAATATCACAGAAATGTATGATGACACTTTTAGGTATACTGGAAGAGAGCTTCAGGCTTATAAAACAGAACTGGTTCAGCATAGAATGGTTCTTAATTATCTCACAGCAGTGACAGGTGGATATTGTGTCACACTGGCAACGCAGTACGGCGTGAAATGCTGCACATATATTACGAATAGTACCGAGGATCCGGTCGAGGTCATAGACCAAAAGATGGATGATATTCTCCAGTTAAAGTGTGAATTTCGCAGGAGACACAATCTCACCCTTGCTGCTGTGGGTAATGAGCTGACTGGTTGGGTGTCATGGTTGAACCCACGAAATTGGTTCTCTGGTTTAGGAGAATGGGCTCAAGGAGTCATAATGGATGTAGGGAAGTTTCTCCTATGTATCTTGGGTGTCGTCATAACGATTGGCTTGATATTTAGATGCGTTCAGGCTTTAACGAAGTGCAAACGTAGTATCAGGGTAATGAGTCTAAGGAGTGAGGAAATTGTAATTCCAATGGATTTGATTTATGACCCAACGGTAGAGACAATGATGTGATGAAAATGCGATTATACGGTCCGTTTCTTTCACCTGTTTCTCCGTTTTCTCCAAGTTAAAAAGACCCACTTGGACGAGGAATTTGATGATCCTGTACACAGACAACAGATGGATTAAAGAAGAAGTTTTGACAACCTTATACACAGATAATTGATGAACTATGCCATAGACCCCCAGTTTCCCTAGAAATTTAAAATTTACGCTAGCCCAACACTTTTGTAAGTCTATGGACATTGACAAAGCTTTTTGCCCACACTTTTTGGCAAAAGCCCAAAGAAGACTGCATTCAACAGACACCAGACAAGACTTCAACCGACAAATGTTCATTAACCTGACATAGAATACCACTGCATTTACCATAATTGTTCTTTATCTTCATTTCTACAACCTTCAGGTAATGACACACATAGTCGATAGGGAATACAGGCACAGATATCAGCAATCACATATCCCCCCATTCATGTATCATCAACTAAAATGTGCTCCCCCATTTTGTTGCAACCAAAAGCCGAAAAGAGCTCGGTAACGTTTGACAGCCCATCCACAGACCCGTACCGCGGAATAAGAAGGAATTCAAATGTATACTTCGCAATACCTCGAAGCTTGATTTACAACACGTACGGCACGATGATACATGACCCCCCAAACATGGATTCATACACACATGCTTCTGCTATCTCACTAGGTCATACCCTTTTTCAAACCTTCCTCTCTCCTCCCTTACCCGACCATGGAAATGTATTTACACATGACATATATTTTTCTCTTTTTGAAATGTTTTAGAAAGTGGCAGTTATTGTTGACTGCCAAAGGGTGGACTGTCAAAGTCAGAAAAATATCATGATGCACACTGCCATATTTGCACCTCATACCGGTCCGCGCTGCGCATGCGTGCGCTCTCCCGTGCGTACGCATACCCGCTGTTACGTGCACCCGCAGGCGCACGGTATGCGCATTTACGGTAGAGTTTATGTGTGCCTAGCGTGCGACTCAATCGTTACATATTTTAATCATATAATGTATTTTGTAGATTATGGTCCCTTTGATAGAATCTGAAAGTTTAGTTAATGTAGCATGTTCATGAACAAAGAGATCCCTCTTTGTTTGATACGAAGGGTCAGACAAGGGTTATACAGTGGTGTTTAGTATCCATCGGAAGAGTATTTAATTAGCAATATTCCGGTGTTGGTTTGAAGCGGATTAATCGCTCGTGCGAATAGTTATGGACATAAGAAGTTTATGTACTTTTACTATTATTTGCACTCACTTATCCATGCGGCGGAAAACCTAGTTTCCCACCCACCTGAGCAGTTGGAAATAGTCACAGCCCACCTGTATGAATCAACCTATGACCTTTTGTTATAATGCGAAGACGAATTCCTGTGTCCAATGAACAATGAGATTGTAGGGACCATTGTATTGTATTGTGTGTGGGGCATAAATAGACAAGCCGATCTGATCCAGCTCTCTCTCTTCAACGGTTCTCATCACTGATAATCGGGAGCTGGATATTCAGAAAGGTGCATGCGATCGTTCCCTTTGTGCGTAAGTTTTCTCCGCAATCATATTGTCTTTATTGTTATTGTGAGCCATATCTCTCTCTCTCTCTCTTCTCCTCTTTCTCTCTCTTTTCCCTTAAACGTAATTGTATTGTATTTCGTGTGTAGTTATCTGGTTAGTTAGTCTATGTTATATTGGTAGTGTATGACTTGTATTGTATTATTCTTTTGCAAATAGAACGTTCATAGAAGGTGTTAGAACCTAAGATCGGTATCTGTGTATTTCTTATATTTCTAAGTATTCTCAGAGCGTCGGAGACGCTCGAACAGCTTTTAAGTTAATAAGGTTACACTGTGTTACATCTACACCCTATCACTACACCAAGGTTTACTGCATAATACATTGTTTTATGGTATAGATATAAAGGTTTTACACTGTGAGCGTCAGCGCCGCTTGTGATCTCCTCGTGGTCCTGAGCGTCCGCTACGCTAATAGCGTATCATTACGTTAGTCGGCAGCCAATAGCGTGCCTGCCTGTGATCTCTTGGCCGTGAGCGAATGTGACGCTTGAGCGTCTCGACTACGGCTAAGCGATTGTTACGCAACGTGCGTACCCTTACGGTATTCCGTACGTCAATAGCGTACAGTGTTCTTAGACCTCTTAAAGGGTTTTAAGTAAGATAAATATTTAGCTTTATCACCATAAAATGTATACATGTAGTCCCGAAAGACTCCTATGACCACTTTTGTTTCTACTGCCCTCTAGTGTGCCTTGTAAGGCAGTGAACTGGAGGGCGAGATTACAACTGAGAGGATCAGGGATGAGAGAAGATCGTGAAGTATGAAGGCCTGCTCCTCCTAACTCCTCCCAGCCACTGCCCTCCTTGCCACCATGCTGCCTCTCTCCAAGCTGCTCTCTCTGCTTCTCTTGGACACTCTCCTCTCCATCTTACACTCCTCCCAGCCTAACAAAGGGCAAAATGGCGCCGGAGCCCTTTATATAGGGTGTGTGATGCAGATTCCAGGGGACTTAGCTCGGCCAATAGGTGGGGTTCTTTGCTTGTGTGTAATGGTGGTGTTGTAAATCGTGTTCTGGTTGGTCAGAAAAGCGCACATTACCGGGTCATAATATTGCGTCAAATCGCATGACATCGCACGTTTCAGTCCTGAATTCGCATCCTATTACATTTGCGATTTGGAATTTTTTTTTACGATTTCAAGTGTTTTAACTGATTGCATCATACATGACATTAGTAGGCTATAGCTGTGTATCTAATGCTTGTGCTAAAGTCACACATTCACTACCATTAAAGTGCAAACATGGCAACTGCTGTTATTAGAGTCATCTGCAGTTCTGGGTGGAGATCACTAACAAAAGGTAAAAATCTATTTACTTCCATTGATTGTTACCGAATATGACAGGACCTCTAGAAGGGTTTAGTAACTAGAGATGTGCAGCTGGCGCACTTTTCGTGTTTTAGTTTTGGTACTAATTCCACTTTCGTGTTTTGGCTTTGGCTTGGTTTTGCCAAAACCACCCTTTCGTGTTTTGGTTTTGGATCTGGATGATTTTTGAAAAAAACATAAAAATGGCTAAAATAACAGAATTTGGGGGTAATTTTGATCCTACGGTATTATTAACCTCAATAACATTAATTTCCACTTATTTCCAGTCTATTTTGAACATCTCACACCTCACAATATTGTTTTTAGGCCAAAAGGTTGCACTGAGGTTGCTGGATGACTAAGCTAATCGACACAAGTGGACAACACAAACACCTGGCCAGTAGCGGATCTTGCCACGGGCAAGCAAGACTTTTGCCCGGGGCGCTGCCTTCCGGAGGGCGCCGCACCATGGAAAGATCCGCCACTGTGCCCCCCGCAGTGCCCCCGCTGTGAAGGGAACCAGACGCTACGCATCTAGTTTCCCTTCGTGGAGAGGACCTTTGCTGTGCGGTGCGCGATGACATCATCACGCACCGCACAGCATTGTGGCACAGACGCTAGGGGTCATAATTGACCTCTAGTGTCTATGCATCCGAGGAGAGGAGTGGCGCCGGTGGAGGTCTGCAGCGGTCTGGAATCAGGAGCGGGGATGTAAGTATCCTTTTTTTTTCTTTCTTCCGAACACTCCCTGAAAACGGTAATTTGACACACAGAAACGCCCTCTTCCTGTCAATCACTCTGCGGCTGCCTGTGAGACTGAAAATCATCGCTAGACCCTGTGTAAAACGACATCGTTCGTTGTAATAGTATGCCGCACGTGCGCATTGCGCTGCATACGCATGCGCAGAAGTGCTGAGTTTTTGACTGATCGCTGCACAGGGAACGAATGCAGCTAGCGATCAACTTGGAATGACCCCAATAGGACGCTGCAGTAAAAGGATTGTTTTTTCCCCTATCTACAGCACAGAGACTTGCTGCAGATGCAGTGGCATACCCTCCAGCTGCACCTTTTTGGCAGGTACAGTCCCTTTTTTTTATGGTCTGTACCATTTTTTGACTCTCCAAGCTTCCATTGAAAGTATAGGAAAATGGGCGTGGCTATGCCACTGTACCCGTGGCCACGCCCCCTCTTTGAATGTGTTTCAGTGTTTATGTGTAAATTGTTGGAGGGTATGATGCTGCAGATGCAGTGGGCCTATTTTGGGGTGTGGGGCTGGAGCTGCAGCTCCATCAGTCTCATTGCTAATCCTGCTCTGTAAAAACACAGCAGGCAAAGGGCAGAGCCTCCCATTGGATGTAACCTGTGTGGGAGGGCGTTTATCGCCCAATCAGCTGTGGACTGGGTGTGATAGACCTGCCACTAACCCAATGAGAGCTTCTAGCCACGCCCAGCGTTAGAAACCCAGGCACAGAATCACAGGGCTATTATATAGGAGATATCACTGAAATTATACGGCAATATCAATGGAATTATATGGCAATACCACTGGACATATACGACAGTATCACTGGAATTATATGGCAGTACCACTGGACATATACGGAAGTGTCAGATAGGATGGCACTTTAAAAAACGAGTCCCCAAAAAGCACACGATGCAAAGAAGAAAAAGAGGTGCAAGATGGAATTGTCCTTGGGCCCTGCCACCCACACTTATGTTGTATAAACAGAACATGCACACTTTAACAAACCAATCATTTCAGCAACAGGGTCTGCCACACGACTGTGGCTGAAATGACTGGTTTGTTTGGGCCCCCACCAAAAAAGAAGCAATCAATCTCTCCTTGCACAAACTGGCTCTACAGAGGCAAGATGTCGACCTCATCCTCATCCTCTGATTCCTCACAACTTTCACTGTGTACATCCCCCTCCTCACAGAGTATTAATTCGTCCCCACTGGAATCCAACATTACAGGTCCCTGTGTACTTTCCGGAGACAATTGCTGGTCAAGGTCTTCCTAGAGGAATTTATAATTCATTTTGGGGAACATCATCTTCTCCACATTTTGTGGAAGTAACCTCCTACGCCGATCGCTGACAAGGTTACCGGCCGCACTAAACACTCAGAGTACACACTGGAGGGGGGGGGGGGGGCAACTTAGGTAAAATAAAGCCAGTGGGTGCAAGGGCATCCAAATTGCGTCTTTTTCCTGCCAGTATACATACGGACTGTCTGACATGCCTACTTGGATGCTGTAACTCATATAATCCTCCACCATTCTTTCAATGGTGACAGAATCATATGCAGTGACAGTAGACATGTCAGTAATCGTTCGCAGGTCCTTCAGTCTGGACCAGATGTGAGCTTTCGCTCCTGACTGCCCTGCATCACCACCAGCGGGTGGGCTAGGAAATCTTATCCTTTTCCTTGCAGCCTCAATGGCGGGAGAAATTGAAGGAGGAGCTGTTGACAGGTCACATTCCGCTTGAGTTGACAATTTACTCACCAGCAGGTCTTTGCACCTCTGCACACTTGTGTCTGCCGGAAAGAGAGATACAACGTAGGCTTCAAACCTAAGATTGAGCATGGTGGCCAAAATGTAGTGCTCTGATTTCAACAGATTGACCACCCTTGAATCCTGGCAAAGTGAATGAAGTGCTCCATCCACCAGTCCCACATACTTAGCGAAAACGCTCCGTCTTAGCTCCTCCTTTATTTCTCCAGCTGCTTCTGCAAAAGCCTGATGAGGGGAATGACCTGACTCAAGGTGGCAGTGTCTGAACTGACTTCACGTGTAGCAATTTCAAAGGGTTGGAGAACCTTGCACAAGACGGAAATCATTCTCCACTGTGCTTGAGTCAGGTGCATTCCCCCTCCTTTGCCTATATCGTAGGTGGATGTATAGGCTTTAATGGCCTTTTGCTGCTCCTCCATCCTCTGAAGCATATAGAGTGTTGAATTCCACCTCGTTACCACCTCTTGCTTCAGTTGATGGCAGGGCAGGTTCAGGAGTGTTTGCTGGTGCTCCAGTCTTCGGCATGCAGTGGCAGAATGTCGAAAGTGGCCAGCAATTATTTTGGCCACCAACAGCATCTCCTGTACACCCCTGTCATTTTTCAAAAAATTCTGCACCACCAAATTAATTGTTTGTGCAAAACATGGGACATGCCAGAATTTGCCCAATTGTAATGCACACAAAATATTGGTGGCATTGTCCAATATCACAAATCCCCAGGAGATTCTAAGTGGGGTAAGCCAACGCGCAATGATGTCCCTCAGTTTCCGTAAGAGGTGGTCAGTGGTGTGCCTCTTACGGAAATCGGTGATACACAGTGTAGCCTGCCTAGAAACGAGTTTGGATTTGCGAGATGCTGCTACTGGTGCCGCTGCTGCAGGAGGCAATACATCTATCCAGTGGGCTGTCTCAATCATATAGTCCTTAGTCTGCCCTGTTCCACTTGTCCACATGTCCGTGGTTAAGTGGACAGTGGATACAACCGCATTTTTTAGGACACTGGCGACACTTTTTCTGACGTCTCTGTACATTCTCGGTATCGCCTGCCCAGTGAAGTGGAACCTAGATGGGATTTGGTATCGGGGACACAATACCTCCATCAATTGTTTAAATCCCACTGCACTAATGGCAGATACCGGACACACATCTAACACAAACATAAGTGTCAAGGCCTCAGTTATCCGCTTTGCAACAGGATGACTGCTGTCATATTTCATCTTCCTCACAAAGGACTGTTGGACAGTCAATTGCTTAGTTGAAGTAGTACAAGTGGTCTTCCGACATCCCCTCTGGGATGACAATCGACTCCCAGCAACAACAACAGCAGTAGGCGTACCACTCAAGGATCCTCCCGAGGAATACCAGTTAGGAGAGGACTCCTTAGTCTTGCCAGGGACATGGCCTGCAGGACTAGTGACGTTCATGGCTAAGGAGGAAGTTGACGTTGAGGGAGTTGGTGGTGCGGCTTGCAGGAGCTTGGGTACAAGAGGAAGAAGGGATTTCGGTGTCATTGGACTACTTACGCTCTTACCCAGTTTCACAACTTGACACTGACTTCTGATGAATGCGCTGCAGGTGACATATAAGGGAGGATGTTCCTAGGTGGTTAACATCCTTACCCCTACTTATTACAGATTGACATAGGAAACACATGGCTTGACACCTGTTGTCCGGATTTGTGGAGAAATAATTCCACACCAAAGAGGTGGCTTTTTTGGTATTTTTCCCAGGCATCACAATGGGCTTCTTCATCCCATGGACAACAGGTGTCTGCCCCGGTGCCTGATTTAAACAAACCACATCAGAATCCTCATCATCAACTTCCTCCTCAGTGCTAGCAACACCCATATCCTCATCCTGGTGTACTTCAACAGTGACATCTTCAATTTGAATATCAGAAACTGGACTGTGGGTGCTCCTTCAAACACTTGCAGGGGGCATGCAAATGATGGAAGGAGCCATCACTTCCAATCCAGTGTTGGGAGGGTCAGGCATCGCAACCGCCAACACACTTGGACTCTCCTTGGGGATTTGTGATACCATTTTAGAATGCACAGTTCTTTTCTGTGCTCATTCCAACTTAACTCTTTTCATTTTTCTAGTGGGAGGATGAGGGCTTCCATTGTCATGTGAAGCTGAACCACTAGTCGTGAACATAAGCCAGGGCCTTAGCTGTTCCTTGCCACTCCATGTCGTAAATGGCAAATTGGCAAGTTTACGTTTCTCCTCAGATGATTTAAATTTCTTTTTTTGGGTCTTTTTACTGAACTTTGGCTTTTTGTATTTTACATGCCCTCTACTATCACATTGGGCATCGGATTTGGCAGATGACATTGATTGCATTTCATCGTCTATGTCATGACTAGTGGCAGCAGCTTCAGCAATCGGAGGAAGTGGTTCTTGATCTTTCCCTATTTTATCCTCCAAATGTTTGTTCTCCATTATTTTTCTGGAGTTATATAACACAGTATGCGGCACAGGAGAATGTACCCCTACTCCTCACAGGGAATACCCTGTAAAAATTATTTGGATTAAATATTAATAACCCTTTTATTTGGAGTAAATAATATACATCACAGGGCAGCACCACTGGATTTATATGGGAGCACCACTGGACTGGATTTATACGGAATTATATGGATTTGTATGGAATTATACGGCAGATCACTGGAATTATATGGCAGGATTACTGGAATTATATGGCAATATCACTGGAATTATACGGCAATATCACAGGAATTTTATGCCAGTATCCCGAAAATTATACAGCAATATAACAGGAAATATACGGCAATAGCACAGGAATTATACGCCAGTATCACGCAAATTATATGGCAATATCACTGGAATTATACAGCAATATCACAGGAATTATACGGCAATATCACAGGAATTATATGCCAGTATTCCTAGAATTATACGGCAGTATCACAGGGATTATATGCCAGTATCACGGGAATTATATGGCAATATCACAGGAATTATAGGGCAATATCAAAGGAATTATACGCCAGTATTCCGAGAATTATACAACAATATCACAGGAATTACTGTATACGCCAGTATCACGGGAATTATATGGCAATATCACTGGAATTATACGGCAATATCACAGGAATTTTACACCAGTATCCCGAGAATTATACAGCAATATCACTGTAATTATACGCCAGTATCACGTGAATTATACGGCAATATCACGGGAATTATACGGCAATATCACTGTTATTATACGCCAGTAAAACTGGATATATGGCAGCAGAGGACACTACAACTGTGACTGGTCACTGGACTGATGCTGCAAAAGAGAGACACTACCCCTGGTCTGATGCAAGACAGCACAGCAAAACTTCAAGGGACTTATACAGCAGCACTGGGGACATATAGCAGCAGAGGACACCACCACTGTGACTGGTCACTGGACTGATGCTGCAGAAGAGAGACACTACCCCTGGTCTGATGCAAGACAACACAGCAAAACTATACAGCAGCCAGCAGTACTGGGGACATATAGCAGCAGAGGACACCAACACTGTGACTGGCTGGACTGATGCAGCATAAGACACTGACTACACTGGATTGAGCAGCACAAGACAGCACTAGAATCGCCACCCCACTTTCCCGCCCACACAGACACTGAAGACGGAGACACGTCCTCTCACTACACTCTCCGAGACTGGAGTGAAAATGGCAGTGACGTGCGGTTCCTTATATGGAATCCAAATCCCGCAAGAATCCGACAGCGGGATGATGACGTTTTGCCTCGTTCTGGTTTCCGAATCAGGCGGGAAAACCTGAGCCTGACTCGGATCCAGACTCGGGTAGGAAGGTTCGGTAGGATTCTGATCTCGGGGATCCGAACCCGCTCATCTCTACTAATAACCCAGACTGATCGCCCCATTGTGGTGAATAATAAACAGCCAGTACTTACCCTGCACAGAAACAACATAATCCACCCAAATCTAACTCTCTGCAAATGTTATATCGGCCGCACCTGCAGTGCACATGGGGGGTAATTCAGACCTGATCACTAGCAAGCGATTTTTCCACTGCTGCAATCAGATAGTCACCGCCGACAGGGGGTAGGGGTGTGGCACCACCAAGCTGTGAAACTACAAGTGCCAGCAGCACAAAGTAATTAAAACAATGCAAGGGCCAGCAGCCTACAACTTGCAGCTTGCAGCACAGAAGGAATTAACATCCCAGCTCACAGTAAGACAGATCAGCCTGCAAAAAGCAAAAGCAGGACTCACCAATTTGCAGCTCAGGGCGGGAAATCCCAGATGGAATGTCTCCCCGGGAATGAAAGGTTACAAAAAGGTTGTCATGCAGCAACGTGGTTGTGCAGCCCTGGAGTCTAGAGGAGGCAGTCTGCCTAAGGAGGCCTGAAGTCTGTGCAGAGGGTACAGGCTGTGTCTCTGGAGCTGAGGCATCAGGAGCATCCCTTGTGGGAGAGGAGCAGCCAGTCTCTGTTTCCCCTATTCAACCAAGTGTGACCAGGGCAGCAAGGGAATCCCCTAGCAGAGACAGAGTATCTGAGCAGTATGGAAAGAGCCCCAAAGTCTTGAAGTGTTTTGCATTTGAAGTATTCTGCATCTGAAGTATTTTGCCTTTGAAGTATGTGCAGTTTCAGCATCTGCCTCTACAAGTATCCTGTATCTATCTGTGATTCAGTGTTCATAAGCATCCTATATTGAAAGTATTGCTACAGCACTCAGCCACGTGTTTCAACGTGTTCTGTCCAGCATCCAGTTGTGTTCTTCAATAGCATGTTCTCAGCAGCTGTCGTGCCCAACCGTGAGAGGGTTCAGCAGCAGTGGCGAGTCCTTGCCATATAACACTTTTGTACACTCTGAACACTCACGGGTCACCCATTTAACGATTTTCTTGAATGTAACTGACATTACTACGCTACATTCTAAAGTATTATTCTAAGCCAATGAGTAATAGACTCCTTCATTATGCAAAGGTTTTCAGTACAGAGAGCTTTATATACATGCATGTATATCCCAATGTCTGTACCACGGGGCGATTCAAATGGGATTTGAATATTCCACCTGAACTTAATCAGTACAGTTAAAAAACCGGACCGTTGATAATTACCGATGTTGCATCTTGAATTGGGGATATGTGCACGTGATGTATACTCTGATCCATGCTACTGAAATAGTTAAATCTGAAATGTATATATGCCTGCTGAGGTAGATATTGAATCGTTAGAGTGAATGCAGTAATGTACTGCATTAATTAGAATAACCTATTGCAACGAGTTGAACAGAATTGTTTATTTGAATATATATATACATACAGTATATATATTAGTGTGGAATTACCCCATGGGCAGTGTCCCTCTATTCTTTTTTTTTTGATCTCGTATTCAAATAAAACGACCTCCAGTTGATGCCTTAAAACAACAACACATGGTGTGGGTGTGTACTTCTTCTTCTACCCCTCCAAAGCAAAAAGAAGATCCAGCGAAGGAGCGACTAAGACCAGATATCCCGGTGAGTGCATTACACCTCACAAACCGCGTCAGGGTATTACATTTGGCATCATGAACAGGATTCAGAAACTTAATCACAAAACAAAAGGAAAATGCCACTACTAGACAAGATGTTGCAAGATCAACTCTCTGCAGGAAATGCACCAGTCGGCAGTGATGCTGGAGGACCACTAGCACCAGCACCGGCACCAGCACCCTCAGTGGCCACATCAGACAGCGAACGTAGCGGACCTACACCAACACCTCCAATGGCACAGATCAACCCGATCATGATGCCATACTACTTTGGGGCCCCATGGATCCCCACCTACAGCGGTGAACCCCATGGACAAGAAGGAAACACGTTAACAGACTTTAAAAACAAAATGCAATCGATGTTCTGACTATATCCGCTCAGCGACCAACAACAGGTGGAAATACTGATAGGACAATTGAAAGGATCATCACTTAGAGATGTGACCTCGTGGACATCAGGCGAGAAGAAAAAAGTAGACCAGATCTTACAAAGGTTGGCCACTACCTTCGAGATTCAAACATTATCTGAGCTAAAAATTAAGTTCTATTCCCGCAACCAACGCGCAGGGGAAATGTTGCGGGATTACGCCCTAAGTCTACAGGAAGCCCTGCGCATAATACTGACTATCGATACTAGAGAGATATGGGATACTGAGGAGGCACTCACGGCTAAGCTGATCGAAGGATCAACGGGAGAGAGCACGCAAGCCCAGCTACGACTATTGAAGCTACAAATGCCGGCTTGCTCAATCCTAGACTTTAAAGAGGTCGCAATCAAAATCATAGGCTCTAATATTACCCAGAGTTTAGAGTTCCCAGAGATTCTGGAATTCCACAAATCACCCAGTTCCCGAAGACCGACACCACCGGGTGGGGAACAGACACAGAAGAGCAAAGATGCTGCACTGCAGGGAGTTTAAACTCCGACTACGGACCCTTCGCAAGTAGTAAGGAAACAGTTGGAAGATCTGACAATGGGGATGGCAGAGATGCGAAGAGAAATGCAAGGTATGACAAGGCCACAGAACCCTGGCCCACCAGAATCGGACTGGAGATCGGGAAGGAGAAGGCCATGAAGTGACTGGTGGGAGCCATCTCAGGGCCAAGCCTTGGAAAAAAGAGGAGAAGTAGATCCAAGTCCTGAAGACTGGCGGCCCCGCTATGGCAGACAATGCCATATAGGTGCAAATGAGTTATCTGCCATATTAGATAATGATCATCCAGTCTGCACAGAGAAAATCTTGGGACAAGTTGTCTGGTTCCATGTGCAACGTGGATATGGGTTCATCAATTGTGATGACACAAAGCAAGATATAATTGAACATTATACAGCTATCCAGAAAAACAACCCCAGGAAATATTATCGAAGCCTAGGTGCTGCCGAGACTGTAGAGTTTGATGTCATCAAAGGAGAGAAAGGTCAACGGGCTGCAAATTTCACTGGTCCCGGTGGTACTTCAGTTCAAGGCAGCAGATATGCAGCAAAAAGCATGCATTATAGGTGCCATCGCAGAGGTCCTCCACATCACTATCATCAACATGACTAATCCTATAAAGATAGAACATATCTCAAAGAAGCGGAAAATGTGACAGGTAGCACACATCAAAGGCCAAATGGATGCAGTCAACAGTATTCTGATACCCGAACGCAAAATGAACTAATGGAAAGAACGGCCAATCTAGAAGAACCAAGTGGATGTACGCAAAAGAACCTATAAGAAATTGTTGAGCCACAAATTTCTCAAGAGCTACAATCTCAGTGAGACCCTTCCATGGATGACACTAATTCAAATACGGCCTACCCCATTCAAGTTGATTTACATGGCGCTGACCTGGAAAAAAAACTGTGGAAGTGACCCACAAGGCTGCAGCAGAAGACTTGGGATCTTATAAACCCAATGCATCAGATACAGTTATGTTAACGTCTGAACCTCACAATGCTGCAACATTCCCGAGGGAAGTTAAGGAGGATGTGATATGGCTTTTGCCAGAGTGGCATCACCCTGAATACGAGTATACCTCAATGAGCGGTAAAGATTTTATCTCACTGTTGCAGCAGGCAACGAGAAAACCAGGGCCTATATTTACTAATAATCCGAGTTTGACCGATTTGTGTTTTTTTTTCTAAGTCCCAACACGGGAATTCACTAAGCACAAATCTCGGCAGTGTTTGGGCTATTCGTAATGGTTTGAATGGCAAAGTTCAGAAATACAAATGAATAGACCATTGGTCAAACGCGGCTGTTATTTCATACAACACGGGTATTCACTATTCATTCGTATTTGGGTGTTAGTCTCTGAGTGCTCAAGTGCGGGTGTATTTTTTTGCGATTCGTTAAAAAAAGCAGCAAAAAAATAGACCTGCTTTTTCCAGGTGAGTTTGGATAACCATGCACGGATCAGTGAGATCTGTGCATGGTTATCTATGGAAAAGGGTCTGTTTACTGTAAAAACTTTAAAAAAAATTGCGTGGGGTCCCCCCTCCTAAGCACAACCAGACTCGGGCTCTTTGAGCCGGTCCTGGTTGTAAAAATATGGGGAAAAATTGGACAGGGGATCCCCCATATTTAAACAACCAGCACCGGGCTCTGCGCCTGGTCCTGGTGCAAAAAATATGGGGGACAAAAAACGTAGGGGACCCTGTATTTTTTGAACTAGCACTGGGCTCCACTAGTCAGAGAGATAATACCACAGCCGGGGGACACTTTTATACTGGTCTCTGCGGTCCTGGCATTAAATCACTTACTAGTCACTCCTCGCTGGGGTACCCTGGAGGAGTGGGGACCCCTTAAATCAAGGGGTCCCCCCCTCCAGCCACCCTAGGGCCAGGGGTGAAGCCCAAGGCTGTCCCCCCCATCCAAGGGCGGCGGATGTGGGGCTGATAGCCTTGTGAAAAAATAAGAATATTGTTTTTTGTTGCAGTACTACAAGTCCCAGCAAGCCTCCCCTGCAAGCTGGTACTTGGAGAACCAGAAGTACCAGCATGCGGTGGAAAAACGGGCCCGCTGGTACCTGTAGTACTACTACAAAAAAAATACCCAACAAAAAACAGGACACACACACCGTGACAGTAAAACTTTATTACATACATGGACACCTTCATACACACATACTTACCTATGTTCACACGAGGCTCGGTCCACTTCTCCATGTAGAATCCACGGGGTACCTGTGACAAAAATTATACTCACATAATCCAGTGTAGCAAGTGTCCTCTTTGTAATCCACGTACTTGGCAAAAAAACAAACCGGAAACCTGAACCACGCACGGAAAGGGGTCCCATGTTTACACATGGGACCCCTTTGCCCGACTGGCTGGACCCCCCGTGACTCCGGTCAAAGAGGGTCCCTTCAGTCAATCAGGGAGCGCCACGTCGTGGCACTCTCCTGATTGGCTGTGCGCTCCTGAGCTGTCAGTCAGGCTGCGCACTGAAGATTCAATGTAGCACATAGGCGCTACATTATATCCAATGGTGGGAACTTTGCGGTCAGTGGTTGACCGCGAGTAACCTCAACCGCTGACTGCAAAGTTCCCACCATTGGATACAATGTAGCGCCTATGCGCTACATTGAATCTTCAGTGCGCAGCCTGACTGACAGCTCAGGAGCGCACAGCCAATCAGGAGAGTGCCACGACGTGGCGCTCCCTGATTGGCTGAAGGGACCCTCTTTGACAGGAGTCACGGGGGGTCCTGCCAGTCGGGGAAAGGGGTCCCATGTGTAAACATGGGACCCCTTTCAGTGCATGGCTCGGGTTTCCGGTTTGTTTTTTTGCCAAGTACGTGGATTACAAAGAGGACACTTGCTACATTGGATTATGTGAGTATAATTTTTGTCACAGGTACCCCGTGGATTCTACATGGAGAAGTGGACCGAGCCTCGTGTGAACATAGGTAAGTATGTGTGTATGAAGGTGTGCATGTATGTAATAAAGTTTTACTGTCACGGTGTGTGTGTCCTGTTTTTGTTGGGTATTTTTTTTGTAGTAGTACTACAGGTACCAGCGGGCCCGTTTTTCCACCGCATGCTGGTACTTGTGGTTCTCCAAGTACCAGCTTGCGGGGGAGGCTTGCTGGTACTTGTAGTACTGCTACAAAAAACAATATTCTTATTTTTTCACAAGGCTATCAGCCCCCCATCTGCCGCCCTTGGATGGGGGGGACAGCCTCGGGCTTTACCCCTGGCCCTTGGGTGGCTGAAGGGGGGGGATCCCTTGATTTAAGGGGTCCCCACTCCTCCAGGGTACCCTGGCCAGAGGTGACTAGTTAGTGATTTAATGCCAGGGCCGCAGGGACCTATATAAAAGTGTCCCCCGGCTGTGGCATTATCTCTCTGACTAGTGGAGCCCGGTGCTGGTTCAAAAAATTCAGGGGACCCCTACGCTTTTTGTCCCCCGTATTTTTTTGCACCAGGCGCAGAGCCCGGTGCTGGTTGTTCAAATATGGGGGAACCCCTGTCAATTTCCCCCCCATATTTTTACAACCAGGACCGGCTCAAAGAGCCCGAGGCTGGTTGTGCTTAGGAGGGGGGACCCCACGCAATTTTTTTCTGATTTTTTAACACTTTAAACACTTTTTTTAAGGTACACAATGAAGCCCTGCACGGATCTCACAGATCCGGCCGGGATTCCTTGTGTTTTTTCAGGCAGTGTTTTACTCATCACTCCCGTAAAACACTGCCTGACATTACGAATCACATCAACATTGGAAAAAACGAATGCGCAAAACTCGGCAGCTTAGTAACTGACCGTATCAGGATTCAAAAAGTTGCAGTAAAATGCACCTGATACCATTCCAGTTCAAACACCCTTAAAAACGGCTAAAACACGAATATTAGTAAATATACCCCTAGGAAGGAGGCACAAAGGGATTTCTGCCCATTAGATATAGACCTTCCTCATGTCTGATTGTAATAATGGTATGGGCTTGACTGGCTGTTTTGTAGAAAAGTTCCTTGAAATGTGATGTTCTAAATTATTCATGCACTAATTGATAACTGTTCATAATTTAATTCTTGTTGATTGTTGCCATCATAAAATGAAAGACTATTATATGCAGAACTTTGACAACTCCTATCCTTGCGTGAGGACACACAACTTTTCAAGCAGGGCTGAACGTGGTACCAGGGGTGTATTTAGGGGTCCAAGCGCCCCTGGCAAAGTAAAGGACTGGTGCCCCCCCTCCACCATATTTGAAATAGGGAAGGCACGTGTGCCTAAAAAAGGGGCGCGTCCACTCAATAGTACCCCAATTCAAATTACACCACAGTAGTGTGCATGGGCGTAGCTACCATAGGTTCAGGGGATGCGACTGCTATGGGGCCCGAATTGTCTCTGGGGCCAAAGCCTTCCCCTGCACCTACTGTAGTTACTGAGTGAGCCCCGACGCTAGCATCTTTTACCTTTAGGTGTGCTGCTGCACTGCAGCCACACCTGCTCACCCGGCTGCCAGCTCCGCCTCTCCTGAGTATTATTGCTGGGAAGAGGTGTGGCTGAGTCTGCAGGGACATCCCTAGACCACGGCCACGCCTCCTCCCAGCGTCTGTGAGGAGACATGAGGTGGAGCCGGGGCCGGCCGGGAGTGCGGATGAGGCGGCAGTGCAGCCCTAATGGTGAGTGCTGTGGGGAAGGGGTTTCTATGGAGTAATTCACGGGATGGGTGTGTGTGCGTGCGGTGGCAGCGGGGGCAGGCCTGTTACGCGGCATGGAAGTATGCTATGGGGCATCGTCTGGCAAAGATACGCCCCTGGTAGTGTGCCTTACTCACATTACACAGCACAGTAATTTACATTATACACATTATGCTACACAGTAGTACCGCTTATACACATTATGCCATACGGTAGTGCCTATATATATATATATATATATATTTATATATATGGGAAGGCGTGCAAGCTCCTGGGAATGCGGGTGTGGACTCACATTTTTATATTATGATATCAAACTATAAATATGTAAATCACACCCCCGACACATGCACACCCACAATTAGCAGCCTTACACACAATACACACAGTAGTTCTCCTTACACATAATGTCCCCAGTATTATGTCAGATGCACATAATGTCCCCCAGTATAGTGCCAGTTACACATAATGACCCCAGTAGTGCAGTTCCAGATACACATAATGCCTCAGAGTATAGTGCCTCACACACTTATGCCCCCACAGAGCCAGATACACATATGCCCCCTCAGTGCCAGACACTCGTATGCCCCTACAGTGCCAGACACTCAAATGCCCCCACAGTGCCAGACACACGTATGCCCACACAGTGCCAGACACATGTATGCCCCCACAGTGCCAGATACATGTATGCCCCCCAGTGCCAGATACACGTATGCCCCCACAGTGCCCCCATGTTGATTTTACTATTAAAGGCAGCCCTTTTAGGTAGATTCACTTTTAGAGGCGGCAGCTATCCCCCCACCCCCGTGCAGTTCCTCAACATTAGGGATGCCCATTAATGATCAAAGAGTGCAGCAGCAGCAGCCATTGTAATTGGCGCCGGGGTCCAGCACCGCACCACAATACAGACAAGAAACTCTACATAAACTACAACTCCCAGCAGCCACTGCTGCATACTGTGATCATTACTGGGCATCCCTGCTGGTGCGGAACTACACGGGGTGGGGGGTTAGCTGCTGCCTCTAAAAGTGAATCTACCTACTGCCTCTGGAAGGCGCCCCTCCTCGGCTGGCGCCCCTGGCGAGTGCCATCCTGGCCAATAGGAAGATCCACCCCTGTGTGGTACCCCCAAGCTGTGGCACTACAAGTGCCAGCAGCACAAAGTAATTAAAACAATGCAAGGGCCAGCAGCCTACAGCTTGCAGCTCTCAGCACAGAAGGAATTAACAGTCCAGCTCACAGCAAGACAGATCAGCCTGCAAAAAGCAAAGGCAGGACTCACCAATTTGCAGCTCAGGGCGGGAAATCCCAGATGGAATGTCTCCCCGGGAATGAAAGGTTACAAAAAGGTTGTCATGCAGTAGCAACGTGGTTGTGCAGCCTTGGAGTCTAGAGGAGGCAGTCTGCCTAAAGAGGCCTGAAGTCTGTGCAGAGGGTACAGGCTGCGTCTCTGGAGCTGAGGCATCAGGAGCATGCCTTGTGGGAGAGCAGCAGCCAGTCTCTGTTTCCCCTATTCAAACAAGTGTGACCAGGGCAGCAAGGGAATCCCCTAGCAGAGACAGAGTATCTGAGCAGTATGGAAAGAGCCCCAAAGTCTTGAAGTGTTTTGCATTTGAAGTATTCTGCATCTGAAGTATTTTGCCTTTGAAGTATGTGCAGTGTAATCATCTGTCTCTACAAGTATCCTGTATCTATCTGTGATTCAGTGTTCATAAGCATCCTATATTGAAGGTATTGCTACAGCACTCAGCCGCGTGTTTCAACAGTGTCTGTCCAGCATCCAGTTGTGTTCTTCAATAGCATGTTCACAGCAGCTGTCGTGCCCAACCGTGAGAGGGTTCAGCAGCAGTGGTGAGACCTTGCCATATAACACTTTTGTACACTCTGAACACTCACGGGTCACCCGTTTAACGATTTTGTTGAATGTAACTGACATTACTACGCTACATTCTAAAGTATTATTCTAAGCCTCCGAGTAATAGACTCCTTCATTATACAAAGGTTTTTAGTACAGAGGTCTTTATATATATGCATGTGGTGTCGGCGTGTACTTCTTCTTCTACCAGTCCGAAGCAAAAAGAAGATCCTGTGACAGAGCGACTAAGACCAGCTATCCCGGTGAGTGCATTACACTTCACATACCGCGTCAGGGTATTACAAGTGCATTTTAGCTGTGCAAGTGTGCAAACGCATGAGTAGCAGAGCTGTACAAACAGATCTTGTGCAGTCTCTGCGCAGCCCAGGACTTACCCAGCCGCTGCGATTACTACTGTCTGGGACCAGAATTGATGTTAGGAACCCTCTCTGCAAATGTATGTACACGCCTGCGTTTTTCCAACCACTCCCTTAAAACGGTCAGTTGCCACCCACAAACGTCCTCTTCCTGTCAATCTCCTTGCGTTTGCGGGGGCGAATGAATTCTCCGCACAAACCCATCACTGAGCGGCGATCCGCTTTGTACCCGTGCAACGCACCTGCACATTGCGATGCATATGTTTAGACCTGATCGCCCTCTGTGCGAAAATGCATCCTAGCAATAAGGTCTGAATTACCCTCATGGTTATGCCCATTAGCTAACAAATGTACTACTGCAATCAGATCTGAATTACCCCCCCCACACACACACACACCACCCCCGTTTGATATAGATCACTGCAAGTTAAATCAATCGATTTATTAAAGGACCTTAATATTCAGCTGCCAAATTAAAAGGAGGGACTTTGGGAGCTTCCTTCATATACATAAACCCCATAATGTGCAGGCTGAATGGCGCTTCTACATTCAAACATGTTCGAACATGTTTTTAGTTTTAATGTTCTTTTATGTGCATTTAAATATACTTGAATTTAGGGGCCATTCAATCTGCATATTGGGGCTAATTCAGACCTGGGCGCTTCTGTGCGCCAGACAGCAGACGGTTGTCTTAGACCTGCGATCGCCTCTGCCTGATTGACAGGCAGAGGCGGTCGCTGGGTGGGAGGGGGCAGCCCGCCGTTTAAGGGGCGTGGTCCGGGCAATGCAGGTGTGCCCGGACTGATGGGGGGGTGGGTCGCAGCAGCTGCATGATGTCACACGCAGCCAGTCTGTGACCCGGGCAGCGATGAGTAGCTTCCTGCCAGCGCGAAGGCGCTGCGCTGGCTGGGAGCTACTCTTCAAGTACAAAAGCATTGCCACTGTGCAATGCTTTTGTACTTGTGCGACAGGGTAGGGCCTGACATGCGGGGCAAACTAGCCCTGTGCTGGATGTCCCCACATGTCAGGGAAGCTGATTATAGATGTGCTAAATTTAGCACATCTACGATCAGGTCTGAATCATCCCAATTGAGTATAGTTTTTGAATTCTGTTTAAGAAAACTCAACACTGTAACCTTTAATAATTAAATATAAATATAATCGTTGGAATGGAGTCAGTCACTGATAGAAATATCCAATTGGGTGCTAGGTATTGCCCACAAAAAAAACTTCCTGACCTTGCGCCCAATTTTGGATTACCGTTGGAATGCGTGCTCCCAATACCCACTTTATCCAATTATAAAAAATACACGCAGGGTTTTTTGCTTTGAAACCCAGTGGTGGAAGAAAAAAAAAAAAGGTCTGATACTTACCAGTCTGGTGGTCTCCATGGCTTCCGGTCATTTCCCCTTCATTTTTCCACTGGGTTGTGGGATGGGAGGTGACCGCTGGGTGATATAGTTCTCCCTGCTGCTGCTTCTGGACACACATGGAGGGATGGGAAGGGGGGAGGGCAGGTCACACATGCTCGCGTGTACTTACACACACACTGCTGCAGAAGACCGGATCCTGACAGGCTGTTTGAAGAAGACAGCACTTCGGAAGATGACTAAGCTAACTGGAAAACTACCAATTGCTTAATTAGTTATTAGGGTGGCTGCCTCAGAGGCACCAGAGCAAGTCCCTATAATTTTTCTTAAAATGAGCAGTCTTGCTCTGGGAGTACGAGGAAAAAGACGCAGTTATTGCTATGAAAATAAGAGCATCTCATTTTCTCTCTTTCAATTGAATAGGAAAACCCATCGGCTGTGGTAAAAACTGTGCTGCCCAGGCAACACATTTTACTAAGGTGCCCGGGAGAGATGGCTGCTTGTGAAACAGGGCTGGCAAAACAAGGACTTGGCAGTGGCTGGGGGGATGAGAGGGAAGACCTATTATAAGACAAGATATTGCCCCTTTGCCCTTCACCCTCAGTCTTCAGCTGGGGATATAAGAGGAATGGAGGGACCCATAGAAAAATGGCAGCACTGATCAGCCCTGGAAGCTTTGGCTATGCAGACACATCACTCTGCAGTATTGCAGACTTATGGCGGCCAGGGCTGTGATGTTATATTATACAGAGCATATGCCAGAAAAGTGACATGACTTTATGCCAGATTTTATCCATGGCTCAGCACAGATGGGTAAATCAAATTGACTGAGGTACTAATTAAGTCACATGTGGCTAAGCATAGAGATACTTAAAACCTGGACCATTAGGGTGCCTTGAGGACCATGTTTGGGAGCCTCTGGCATAAAGTAGTCTCTTATCTGGCATTTGCGCTTGGTGACCAGCATACTGGCATTAGAGCAGAGCGCCTGAGTTCCTGGGCACAGTGTGAGGGAGGAGACTGTACCAGATGAGGGTCCCTATGTGACAGCATGAGAGGTGGCTAATGGATACACTGGTTACCAAAATGTACAGAGTCTATAGCTCTGCCATAAGCTGCCAAATAGTGCATTCATTATAGACTTTTATACATTTGTGGAGGAGTTCCTCCCCCCCAAGGGGTGTCTGAAGAGTACCCCCCAAGAGCGGTGTCTAGGTAGCATCCCCCGAAGGGGTGTCTGAGGAGCACCTCCCCACCCCAAGGGTTGTTTGAGGCACTGCTCCCCAGGGGTGTCTGAGGAGTGCACACCCCAGGGGTGTCTGAGAAGACCCCCCCAAAGGTATGTCTGAGGAGCACCCCCCAGGGGTGTCTGAGAAGCCCCCCCAAGGTGTGTCTGAGGTTTACTGGAGTGCACCCCCCAGGGGTGTCTGAGAAGCCCCCCTAAGATGTGTCTGAGGAGCGGCCCCCAGGGGTGTCTGAGAAGCCCCCCAAGGTGTGTCTGAGGTGCACCCCCCAGGGGTGTCTGAGTAGTGCCCTCCAAGGTGTATCTGAGGAAAATGCCCCCCAGTGGTGTCTGAGGAGTGCCCCCCAGGGATGTCTGAGGAGTGCACTCACCCCCCAGGGGTGTCTAAGAAACGCACCCCAGGGGTGTCTAAGGATAGTACATTCATTAGACTTTTATACACCTGTGGATTATTTCTATTTTTTAAAACAAAAGGCAGCTATGTCTGAGGCACTTGCACCGAGGGGTGTCTGAGGCACTGTTTCCCCCCAAAGGGTGTCTGTGGAGTGCCCCACCTAGGGTTGCCTGAGTCACTACCCGACCAAGGGGTGTCTGAGGAGTGCCTGCTCCCCAAGGGGTGTCTGAGGAGAACCCCCCCCCAAGAAGGGTGTCTGAGTAGCATCCCCCAAGGGTTGTCTGAGAAGCACCCTCCAGGGGTGTCTGAGAAGTGCCCCTTTCCCGGGGGTGTCTGGGGAGCACCCCACCCCCAAGGGGTGTCTGAGGAGTGCACCCCCCCAGGGGTGTCTGAGGACACCACAACCCCAGGGGTGTCTGAGGAGTGCCCCCCCAAGGGGTGTCTGGTGTATATTGTACTCCGCGTGTGCCTGAGGTGCTGCCCCCCAAGTGTGTCTGGCTTGCATTACTAGGAAATCCAAATGAGATTGCTTTATTGTATAGTCACATACAGGAATATTTGTTCATGTATGTGCACAGTAACAGATTTCTAATTCCATTTCATAATAAATAAATATATATATATATATATATATATATACACAGTATTTATACACTATATATGTATATATATATATATATATATAAGAGAGAGAGAGAGAGAAGATCCGGCACTCGCTTGCCGTAATGTGCTGTATGTAAAACAGATACTCCTTGTGGGGGGAAAACTAAACTGTTTAGTTTTTCCACACGACATTCAATTTTAAATTTACACTGCCATTTTCAGGTTGCGCCACTAGATGGTGACATTTACATATCAGCAGTCCCAGTCCCGTGGAGCTTAAAGTCTATTTTTTCCTACCACATGCACATGCATACACTTACACACTAGGGTTTATTATTTTATTTTTATGTTGGAAGCCAACATACCAGTTTAACCTACCAGTTTACTTTTGGATTGTAGGAAGAGCACCTGGAGGAAACCCACACAAGTACAAGGAGAATATACAAACTCCACACAGTTGAGGCTTCAGTTAAATATCATCTGTAGTTACTTATCAATAAATTATTAATACATGAATAGCTATTAATGTCTTTTATATTTATATAAATATTTGCTATACATTATTTATATATATATATATATATATATATATATATATAGCTATATCTGTGCAGAATCCTGGCACTCTGGACTCCATAGATACTTGCTCTGGTGCCCTCCCTGCGGGTTTTTGGCAAGCCCCCAAATATATACAAGCAACGGATCAGGTGTCACTCACAGTCTGGTCACTCAGGGTGTGATTTTATGAAGGTGATGTTTTGGGGACTTGCCCCTTCTTCAGACTGAAGTAGAGGCAAGTCCTCAAAATGTAACCTTAAGAAAATCACAGCCTTAGGAGTTTTATGCAATTTACCTGAGTGACCAGATATATATATCTATATATCTACATATATATCTATATATATCTATATCTATATATATCTATGGCCCTCATTCCGAGTTGATCGGTCGCAAGGCGAATTTAGCAGAGTTACACACGCTAAGCCGCCGCCTACTGGGAGTGAATCTTAGCTTCTTAAAATTGCGACCGATGTATTCGCAATATTGCGATTACTAACTACTTAGCAGTTTCAGAGTAGCTCCAGACTTACTCTGCCTGTGCGATCATTTCAGTGCTTGTCGTTCCTGGTTGACGTCACAAACACACCCAGCGTTCGCCCAGGCACTCCCACCGTTTCCCCGGCCACTCCTGCGTTTTTTCCGGAAACGGTAGCGTTTTCAGCCACACGCCCCTGAAACGCCGTGTTTCCGCCCAGTAACACCCATTTCCTGTCAATCACATTACGATCGCCGGAGCGAAGAAAAAGCCGTGAGTAAAAATACTTTCATCATAGTAAAGTTACTTGGCGCAGTCGCAGTGCGAACATTGCGCATGCGTACTAAGAGGATTTTCACTGCGATGCGATGAAAAATACCGAGCGAACAACTCGGAATGAGGGCCAATATCTATATATCTATATATCTATATATCTATCTATATATATATATATATATATATATATATATATATACAGTGGGGATTGAAAGTTTGGGCACCCCAGGCAAAAATTCATTTTAATGTGCAAAAAGAAGCCAAGGAAAGATGGAAAAATCTCCAAAAGGCATCAAATTACAGATTAGACATTCTTATAACATGTCAAAAAAAGTTTGATTTTATTTCCATCATTTACACTTTCAAAAGAACAGAAAACAAAAAATGGCATCTGCAAAAGTTTGGGCACCCTGCAGAGTTAATACCTTGTACTGCTACATTTGGCAAGTATCACAGCTTGTAAACGCTTTTTGTAGCCAGCCAAGAGTCGTTCAATTCTTGTTTGAGGTATCTTCGCCCATTCTTCCTTACAAAAGTCTTCCAGTTCTTTGAGATTCCTGGGCTGTCTGTGACGCACTGCTCTTTTAAGGTCTATCCATAGATTTTCAATTATGTTGAGGTCAGGAGATTGTGAAGGCCATGGTAAAACCTTCAGTTTACGCCTCTTGATGTAATCCACCGTGGATTTTGAGGTGTGTTTATGATCATTATCCATTTGTAGAAGCCAGCCTCTCTTTAACTTCAGCTTTTTCACAGATGGCATCAAGTTAGCATCCAAAATTTGCTGGAATCTTATTGAATCCATTTTTCCTTCTACTCGTGAAATGTTCCCTGTGCCACTGGCTGCAATACAACCCCAAAGCATGATTGATCCACCCCCATGCAGAGGTTCTTTTCATTAAATTCTGTGCCCTTCCTTCTCCAAACGTACCTTTGCTCATTCCGGCCAAAAAGTTCAATTTTAACCTCATCGGTCCACAGAACTTTATTCCAAAATGCATCAGGCTTGTCTATATGTTCATTTGCAAACTTCAAACGCTGATTTTTGTGGTGAGGACGTAGAAGAGGTTTTCTTCTGATGACTCTTCCATGAAGACCATATTTGTACAAGTATCTTTTTATTATGGAATAGTGTACCACAACTCCAGTGTCTGCCAGATCTTCCTGGAGGGATCATGCTGTCAAACATGGATTTTGACTTGCTTTTCTCACAATCCTGCGAGCTGTTCTGTCTGATATTTTTCTTGGTCTTCCAGATCTTGCTTTAACTTCCACTGTTCCTGATGACTGCCATTTCTTAATTACATTCCGAACAAGGATATGGGCATCTGATAACGCTTTGCTATCTTCTTATAGCCTTCTCCTGCTTTGTGAGCGTCAACTATTCTCAGTTTCAGTGTTTTACACAACTGGTTAGAGGAACCCATGGAGCTGATTGTTAGAGCAAGGTCAGATGAGTCTGGGCTTTTAAAACCTTTGGGATTGACATCACCTGGTCTTTCCAGACGATGATTGAGAACAATCCATGACACTGCCAGGTCTCAGCTGTCCAAAGGGGGCAGTACAAGGTATTAACTCTGCAGGGTGCCCAAACTTTTGCAGACGCCATTTTTTGTTTTCTGTTCCTTTGAAAGTGTAAATGATGGAAATAAAATCAACCTTTTTTTGACATGTTATAAGAATGTCTAATCTGTAATTTGATGCCTTTTGGAGATTTTTCCATCTTTCCTTGGCTTCTTTTTGCACATTAAAATGAATTTTTGCCTGGGGTGCCCAAACTTTCAATCCCCACTGTATATATATATATATATATATATATAATATATACACAGTATATGTGTGGCAATGAGGCGGCACTCACCCGACTTGCAAATGGTAAAAAACATCCTTTATTGAATTCCTACGTTTTGGGCCTGCGCACATCGTTAGGGAGAAGTATCACTTGTCCCTGATGGTGGGCGGAGGCCCAAAACGTAGGAATTCAATAAAGGACGTTTTTTACCATTTGCAAGTCTGGTGAGTGCCGACTCATTGCCACACATGTCCATAGGGTTAATACCCTCGGGAAGGCACCGCAGCAAGGAATGTATTTCATACACGAGGTGTGCCAGGCACAGGAATAGTGTGTATATATATATATATATATATATATATATGGTAGTGAAGAGTACAAGCGCTAATGAGTGTGGTGACAATTATACTGGAAATAATTAGGTGGATTAAAAGATTATATAAAAAGGCCTTATGCACTTATCTGATAAAAACAAAACTTCAATCCGGTATTCATCATTTTAGGAATCATGTAAAAGAAGAAACAGCAAACATAGTGTGTATCGTTCACAAGTAAAAGTAGAGCTTTTAGCTGTATAAAGTGCAAATTTAGGGAATTTTGGCTATTCCCAATAAAAACATATAATCTGTAGCTTCACAACATAAATTACAGATTTTAATGAACAATACAAAACACGGCTAGACAACACACGTACAAGATTTTAAAATCTTAAAAGCTTATCTGTCCGTTCTAAGCACAAGGGAATCAATAACCAATTGTTCCAGGGACACAGGATAGCCAAAGTTTATGCGTACAGGATAAAAGTAGTTCAAATGCTTATCTGTCCATCAATAGGAGTTTCAGCAGCAAACGGTACCAACGCGTTTCGTCCTTCAGGGTGTGGACTTCTTCAAGGGGATCAGGATAGCCAAAATTCCCTAAATTTGCACTTTATACAGCTAAAAGCTCTACTTTTACTTGTGAACGATACACACTATGTTTGCTGTTTCTTCTTTTACATGATTCCTAAAATGATGAATACCGGATTGAAGTTTTGTTTTTATCAGATAAGTGCATAAGGCCTTTTTATATAATCTTTTAATCCACCTAATTATTTCCAGTATAATTGTCACCACACTCATTAGCGCTTGTACTCTTCACTACCATATTTTTTCCTTTATGTGTATACCATACACTAATCTTGTATTACGAGCTGCTACTCCTAAAAGAGTTAAACGAGTGTTTTCCTCCTTACGGTTTCTACCGCACGTTTGTACTGTAGCGCCTAGGTCTCTATTTCTCTATATATATATATATATATATCTCAAACAACGGTGTGCCACTCTCAGTTTACTAAAATCGCATTACTGCTTATTCTCCTTTAGCAAAGTATTGATATCTTTATCTTTTGTCGTCAGGTTAATAAAGAAATAACAATGCATACCTTTATAAGATGCCCCACCATGTGAACGATGTGCTTCAGAACTAGGACCACTAACCCACCCAGCGGCGATTTTGGATAACGTCATTGTGCTAACTGCATGACTACGACACATCGAAACTGTATATCCTTTCACCATAGTTACCCACAACAACTGGAATACAATACAAAACAATTTAGTGGACATATCGCTCTGCAGAAACATAGTATTAGATTGATGGAAAACCAAAAACTACAGACTTACAATAAATAAGCAATAAGCGACATAATAATAAACTGCATAATAACAAATCTTTGGGCATTGCTACTATGAGATCTAATTAGTTGTACAGTGAGCAGTATAAATAAACCGCTCTAATATGAATAAATGTAATACAGTTAGCATATACAGTGTTGGACTAGGGCATGAAGGGCCCACCGGGGATGGCAGTGGGAGGGGCCCATGTTTAGGGTTGTGGTAGGTCTCCAGAGGGGGTGTGGCCAGCTGCTACATTGGATTGCCTAACCATTAGTGAGTGCATGGGCACTGCTAGTGCGTGCATGATAATGTATCAGATAACTATTGGCAATGCACTGTAGAGAATACATCATAGTCCTGTGCAATATAAGGTAACATATGTATAATGTATAATTCAAGAACACAGTCTGTAACCTGATCACTAGAGGAGGAGGAGGGCCCCTTAGGCAGTGGGGCCAACCGGTGGTTTCCCCTGTACCCCTGTGGGCAAGTCCGACCCTGAGCATATAGAGAAGAAAGGGCAATATTAAATACACTGCATATATAGGTCCAAACTCTGCCAGAACAACTATTAAACACTGGCATATGAAATCTATTCATTAAGACCTCCATGATGTAATGCTCCTAATCGGGCTCTGTACAGTGCGCACAATGTGGGTAATTTAGAGTTGATCGCAGCAGCAAATTTGTTAGCAGTTGGGCAAAACCATGTGCACTGCAGGTGTGGCAGATTTAACATTTGCAGAGAGAGTTAGATTTGGGTGGGTTATTTTGTTTTTGTGCAGGGTAAATACTGGCTGCTTTATTTTTACACTGCAATTTAGATTTTATTTTGAATACACCACACCCACATCTTACTCTCTCTGCACATGTTATATCCCCCCCTGCAGTGCACATGGTTTTGCCCAATTGCTAACAAAATTTGCTGCTGCGATCAACTCTGAATTAGGCCCATTACCAGGAATAACAGTACATCTGTGGAAACCACATAGCAATGTATGGGAGACTGTGATTTATAGGCCTATCTCTACAATAGATGCAAAGATCTGAAAATTAACCAGCAAAACATTGAGTACTATTTTATCACTTTTTCTACCAACTGACCTTTAGTAAAATATATAAAAAAACTTAATGTACCGACCCCCATTTATCCCCGCTCCAACTGACTATAAAGATCACACTGTAATCATGTCTAAGGAGCTTCTACAGCAGCTGACCATGGCTGGTGATGATGTCACAGACACAGGATTCTGAGCGGTTGGCTGAGAAACATCACTTCTCAGTAAGAGTTGCAGGATGGAGATAGGTTTCATTTTAGCTCTCTCATTTCTATTATTTTCAGGCTCTTATTCTGCCCTAAACTATTTTCTGTTCTCACCAAACTTCATTCTCATGTAGGTCTATAACGTCTCTTCTATCCCTGAGGACCTTTTCCTCCTATCATTCTTCGACAACAATAGCAAAACTAGAAGTTTATTAATCAATTGGCTGATCCACCCCAGGTAGGAAAAATAAGATTTTACTTACCGATAAATCTATTTCTCATAGTCCGTAGTGGATGCTGGGGACTCCGTCAGGACCATGGGGAATAGCGGATCCGCAGGAGACAGGGCACAAAAGCAAGCTTTTAGGATCACATGGTGTGTACTGGCTCCTCCCCCTATGACCCTCCTCCAAGCCTCAGTTAGGTACTGTGCCCGGACGAGCGTACACAATAAGGAAGGATCTTGAATCCCGGGTAAGACTCATACCAGCCACACCAATCACACCGTACAACTTGTGATTTGAACCCAGTTAACAGTATGATAACAATGAAGTAGCCTCTAAAAAAGATGGCTCACAACAATAATAACCCGATTTTTTTGTAACAATAACTATGTACAAGTAATGCAGACAATCCGCACTTGGGATGGGCGCCCAGCATCCACTACGGACTATGAGAAATAGATTTATCGGTAAGTAAAATCTTATTTTCTCTAACGTCCTAGTGGATGCTGGGGACTCCGTCAGGACCATGGGGATTATACCAAAGCTCCCAAACGGGCGGGAGAGTGCGGATGACTCTGCAGCACCGAATGAGAGAACTCCAGGTCCTCCTCAGCCAGGGTATCAAATTTGTAGAATTTAGCAAACGTGTTTGCCCCTGACCAAGTAGCTGCTCGGCAAAGTTGTAAAGCCGAGACCCCTCGGGCAGCCGCCCAAGATGAGCCCACCTTCCTTGTGGAATGGGCATTTACATATTTTGGCTGTGGCAGGCCTGCCACAGAATGTGCAAGCTGAATTGTACCACAAATCCAACGAGCAATAGTCTGCTTAGAAGCAGGAGCACCCAGCTTTTTGGGTGCCTACAATATAAACAGCAAGTCAGATTTTCTGACTCCAGCCGTCCTGGAATTATATATATATATATATATATATTTTCAGGGCCCTGACAACGTCTAGCAACTTGGAGTCCTCCAAGTCCCTAGTAGCCGCAGGCACCACAATAGGTTGTTTCAGGTGAAACGCTGACACCACCTTAGGAAGAAACTGGGGACGAGTCCGCAGTTCTGCCCTGTCCGAATGGAAAATCAAATATGGCTTTTGTAAGACAAAGCCGCCAATTTTGACAATCGCCTGGCCGAGGCCAGGGCCAACAGCATGGTCACTTTCCATGTGAGATATTTCAAATCCACAGATTTGAGTGGTTCAAACCAATATGATTTGAGGAATCCCAACACTACGTTGAGATCCCACGGTGCCACTGGAGGCACACAAGGGCTGTATATGCAATACTCCCTTGACAAACGTCTGGACTTCAGGAACTGAAGCCAATTCTTTCTGGAAGAAAATCTATAGGGCCGAAACTTGAACCTTAATTGATCCCAATTTGAGGCTCATAGACACTCCTGTTTGCAGGAAGTGCAGAAATCGACCTCGTTGAAATTTTTTCGTGGGGCCTTCCTGGCCTCACCCACGCAACATATTTTTACCACATGTGGTGATAACGTTGTGCGGTCACCTCCTTCCTGGCTTTGACCAGGGTAGGTATGACCTCTTCCGGAATGCCTTTTCCCTTAGGATCCGGCGTTCAAACCGCCATGCCGTCAAACGCAGTCGCGGTAAGTCTTGGAACAGACAAGGTCCCTGCTGGAGCAGGTCCTTTCTTAAAGGCCGATGCCACGGTTCCTCTTGGAACAGACATGGTACTTGCTGAAAGCAAATCCCTTCTTAGCTCCCGAGGCCATTAGTCCTCTGTGAGCATCTCTCGAAGTTCCGGTTACCAAGTCCCTCTTGGCCAATCCGGAGCCACGAGTATAGTTCTTACTCCTTTATGTCTTATAATTCTCAATACCTTGGTTATGAGAAGCAGAGGAGGGAACACATACACCGACTGCTACACCCACGGTGTTACCAGGACGTCCACAGCTATTGCCTGAAGGTCTCGTGACCTGGCGCAATACCTGTCCCATTTTTTGTTCGGGCGGGACGCCATCATGTCCACCTTTGGTCTTTCCCAACGGTTCACAATCATGCGGAAAACTTCCCGATGAAGTTCCCACTCTCCCGGGTGGAGGTCGTGCCTGCTGAGGAAGTCTGCTTCCCAGTCGTCCACTCCCGGAATGAACACTGCTGACAGTGCTATCACATGATTTTCCGCCTAGTGAAAAATCCTTGCAGTTTTGCCACTGCCCTCCTGCTTCTTGTGCCGCCCTTTCTGTTTACGTGGGCGACTGCCGTGATGTTATCCCACTGGATCAATACCGGCTGACCTTGAAGCAGAGGTCTTGCTAAGCTTAGAGCATTATAAATTTGCTCTTAGCTCCAGTATATTTATGTGGAGAGAATTCTCCAGACTTGATCACACTCCTTGTGTGACTGCTCCCCATCCTCTCAGGCTGGCCTCCGTGGTCACGAGCATCCAATCCTGAATGCCGAATCTGCGGCCCTCTAGAAGATGAGCACTCTGTAATCACCACAGGAGAGACACCCTTGTCCTTGGATATAGGGTTATCCGCTGATGCATCTGAAGATGCGATCCGGACCATTTGTCCAGCAGATCCCACTGAAGAGTTCTTGCGTGAAATCTGCCGAATGGAAGCGCTTCGTAATAAGCCACCATTTTTACCAGGACTCTTGTGCAATGATGCACTGACACTTTTCCTGGTTTTAGGAGGATCCCGATTAGCTCGGATAACTCCCTGGCTTTCTCCTCTGGGAGAAACACCTTTTCCTGGACTGTGTCCAGAATCATCCCTAGGACCAGCAGACGTGTCGTCGGAACAACTGCGGTTTTGGAATATTTAGAATCCACCCGTGCTGTCGTAGAACTAATTGAGATAGTGCTACTCCGACCTCCAACTGTTCTCTGGACCTTGTTCTTATCAGGAGGTCGTCCATTTTCTTTGAAGACGAATCCTCCTTTCGGTCATTACCTTGGTAAGGACCCGGGGTGCCTTGGACAATCCAACGGCATCGTCTTGAAACTGATAGTGACAGTTCTGTACCACGAACCTGAGGTACCCTTGGTGAGAAAAGGCAAATTTTGGGACATGGAGGTAAGCATCCCTGATGTCCCGGGACACCATATAGTCCCCTTGTTCTTTGCTATCACTGCTCTGAGTGACTCCATCTGGATTTGAACCCTTGTAAGTGTTCAAATTTTTCAGATTTAGAATAGGTCTCACCTAGCCTTCAGTACCACCATATAGTGTGGAGTAATACCCCTTTCCTTGTTGTCGGAGGGGTAATTTTATTATCACCTGCTGGGAATACAGCTTGTGAATTGTTTTCAATACTGCCTCCCTGTCGGAGGGAGACATTGGTACAGCAGACTACAGGAACCTGCGAGGGGGGAAACCTCTCGACATTCCAATCTGTACCCCTTGGATACTACTTGTAGGATCCAGGGGTCCTGTACGGTCCCAGCGTCATGCTGAGAACTTGGTAGAAGCGGTGGAGGGCTTCTGTTCCTGGGAATGGGCTGCCTGCTGCAGTCTTCTTCCCTTTCCTCTATCCCTGGGCAGATATGACTCTTATAGGGACGAAAGGACTGAGGCTGAAAAGACGGTGTCTTTTTCTGCAGAGATGTGACTTAGGGTAAAAAACGGTGGATTTTCCAGCAGTTGCCCTGGCCACCAGGTCCCATGGACCGACCCCAAATAACTCCTCCCCTTTATACGGCAATACATCTTTGTGCCGTTTGGAATCTGCATCACCTGACCACTGTCGTGTCCATAAACATCTTCTTGCAGATATGGACATCGCATTTACTCTTGATGCCAGAGTGCAAATATCCCTCTGCGCATCTCGCATATATAGAAATGCATCCTTTAAATGCTCTATAGTCAATAAAATACTGTCCCTGTCAAAGGTATCAATATTTTTAGTCAGGGAATCCGACCAAGCCACCTCAGCTCTGCACATCCAGGCTGAGGCGATCGCTGGTCGCAGTATAACACCAGCATGTGTGTGTATACTTTTTAGGATATTTTTCAGCCTCCTATCAGCTGGCTCCTTAAGTACGGCCCTATCCGTAGATGGTACCGCTACTTGTTCTGATAAGCGTGTGAGCGCCTTATCCACCCTGAGGGGTGTTTCCCACCGCGCCTTAACTTCTGGCGGGAAAGGGTATACCGCCAATAATTTTCTATCGGGGGAAACCCACGCATCATCACACACTTCATTTAATTTATCTGATTCAGGAAAAACTACAGGTAGTTTTTTCACCTCACACATAATACCCTTTTTTGTGGTACTTGGAGTATCAGAAATATGTAACACCTCCTTCATTGCCCTTAACGTGTGGCCCTAAAAGAAAATACGTTTGTTTCTTCACCGTCGACACTGAAATCAGTGTCCGTGTCTGGGTCTGTGTCGACCGACTGAGGTAAATGGGCATTTTACAGCCCCTGACGGTGTTTGAGACGCCTGGACAGATACTAATTTGTTCGCCGGCCCTCTCATGTCGTCAACCGGCTTGCAGCGTGTTGACATTGTCACGTAATTTCCATAAATAAGCCATCCATTCCGGTGTCGACTCCCTAGAGAGTGACATCACCATTACAGGCAATTTGCTCCGCCTCCTCACCAATATTTTCCTCATACATGTCGACACACACGTACCGACATACAGCACACACATAGGGAATGCTCTGATAGAGGACAGGACCCACTAGCCCTTTGGGGAGACAGAGGGAGAGTTTGCCAGCACACACCAAAACGCTATAATTATCCAGGGACAACCTTTATATAAGTGTTCCTCCCTTATAGCATTTTAATATATATACATATCGCCAAATCAGTGCCCCCCCTCTCTGTTTTAACCCTGTTTCTGTAGTGCAGTGCAGGGGAGAGCATGGGAGCCTTCCCACCAGCCTTTCTGTGAGGGAAAATGGCGCTGTGTGCTGAGGAGAATAGGCCCCGCCCCCTTTTCGGCGGGCTTCTTCTCCGGAGTTTTAGATATCTGGCAGGGGTTAAATACATCCATATAGCCTCAAGGGCTATATGTGATGTATTTTTCGCCATACAGGTATTATACATTGCTGCCCAGGGCGCCCCCCTCCAGCGCCCTGCACCCTCCGTGACCGCTGTGTGAAGTGTGCTGACAACAATGGCGCACAGCTGCAGTGCTGTGCACTACCTGATGAAGACTGAGAGTCTTCTGCCGCCTGGTTCCGGACCTCTTCATCTTCAGCGTCTGCAAGGGGGGTCGGCGGCGCGGCTCCGGGACGAACCCCAGGGCGAGCCCTGTGTTCCGACTCCCTCTGGAGCTATGTCCAGTAGCCTAAGAATCCAATCCATCCTGCACGCAGGTGAGTTGAAAATCTCTCCCCTAAGTCCCTCGATGCAGTGAGCCTGTTGCCAGCAGGACTCACTGAAAATAAAGAACCTAAAAACTTTTTCTAAGTAACTCTTTAAGAGAGCCACCTAGATTGCACCCTTCTCGGCCGGGCACAAAAACCTAACTGAGGCTTGGAGGAGGGTCATAGGGGGAGGAGCCAGTACACACCATGTGATCCTAAAAGCTTGCTTTTGTGCCCTGTCTCCTGCAGAGCCGCTATTCCCCATGGTCCTGACGGAGTCCCCAGCATCCACTAGGACGTTAGAGAAATACATTTTCTCCAGGGTTACAGGATCACAAAAGTCAGGCATTATATATATATATATATGTTTATATGTGTATATATACATATATATATGTATATACTAATGTGTCCTCCACCCCCCGTATATGGGACCTCCTGAGGTCACTAAGAGGGGGTCTGGACCAGGGAGCTGAGCATCCTAAGGACTCATCAGGTGGCTCTCCTGGCTGCCAAATGTCGATACAGCGATGGTTCCACATCCTCTGCCTTGTAGTCTGGGCAGTGCCACTGCTTACACACCCTAGTTGCTGTCCTGCTTGCGCTCACGTGTTCATGCACACGGACATAAATATCAACTAACTGTGCAGAGGTAGATGTTTTGTTTTAGTAAATAAAAATGTAAATGGTTTCTCTTTCCATCTGTAGGACTCTCAGGAGTTCAGCAACTTCAGCACTTTTTATGAAGCAAATAATGTGTAAGTAATGTTTCTTCTTCTCATTTATATAATTGTGTAATGTCAGATGGCATAGCAGTATCAGTAGTCCCTCCTTAGCTGGGGATTTCTGTGCTGCAATTGTATCTCCCAATTAGCCATAACACAAACCTCAGGGCACCCATATATGTGATATTTAATATGTGTTGTGAGTTTCTGCTTCCATAATATACTGTATTTTCTGCTCGTAGGGAATTGAATAGACTCTTATGTCTTCTGCAGGCAATTCACCGTGTAAATTATTTAATAAAATATAATATATATATATATATATATATATACAAATGAATGTTAAATGTATCATACATATTTAAAGGTTTATAATGTCTACTTATCCTTTTTTCTCCTTCTACAGCAAGCCTTTGATAGATCAGGTATGTCCCCAGATGTTAGGCACCTGTTACACTCTGTTATGCCAGCCAAGAGTAACAAATATGTTTTATTAGATGCAAATATTTTACAAAAAACATTCTAAAAATACTCATTTGATTTTTAAGAGATGACGTCCTTGGAGGAAGAAAGGTAATTATATTACTATAGAACTTTGACAATTTAGGTCTGGTAAAACCCCAATAATATGAGCACAAATATAAACATGATTTTTAAGATAAGATATGGTTAGATGACCTTTCACAGACTGATGAGGTTACGTGAATCAAATTTGCAGGCTCTGTAACACCGTAATAACATTATTGCAGTGTCTTCCTGGTGCATGAGGGGTCCACTAAAGGGAGGTGTGGCTAGCCAATTGAAGGGGTGTATCACAATGCCGGCCCTTAAAATACAGAGAACAATGCAGTGACTGCCATATAATATAGAGAGCAATGCAGTGACAGTAATGATACAGAGACAATACAGTGACCAGCAAATACAGACAAAACAAACACTCCCTCACATAAACCTTTACTTACCAGTTTATTTCTCTCCGAAGTCCTGTGGTCTAGGGTATCCACTTTTGTTCATGTAGTCATTCCCTGTTTAAAAAACAAAAATAAATTACATAATTATACAGCAAATTTAATCCCACAGGCTGAGGTCAAACCATGGTCTAGAATACAAGTGCCCTCATACACCTTTCCCTGTTTGCATCATTTGGCATAAAATGCTTAACATCGCTAAGACGCTCCACCACGAGTACCAATTAGATGGATTCCCAATTTTTTTTTTGCTGCAATGAGTTTGCATAAAAGTAACAGATTAATGTAGCATATCCAAATACAAATCACAAGGCATGGCTACATCGCAGATTCCCCTGCATGGCTAATTTGGCCATAAGGTAATTGGGGAAAGATGTATGTGGGCACATCTATACTATGCAGCGGATTTTGCCAGCTACTGATTCTCTGCAGACTTGGCCCTGAAATTTAAAACAAACACAACTGGATTTAAATGTAATATTGATGCCATTTTGTATTTCATGACAAACCTGTTGAGAATAAGTGGTTTCAAAAAACCCCATATGTTTATTCTGTATAGTCAGGCAATATTGTCTCACTTTTTTGCTTTAGATTACAATACTGCTCTGTTGTGGTGTGTACATCCGATAGAGTTTAAACCTTTTTTTATTCATCTTATTTTTCTAACAGAAGTGAGATAACATCTTTTTTTAACTGATAAATCACATATGATCGTATCCTTTAGTCATTTAATCAGTACCGTGAAAAAAAGTACTTAATTAAGTAACAGAAAGTACTGCTGTATACTGTTATACACCTATATTGCAGCTATAGTAAGATATAGATTCTCACACATTTTCTTTTCCTCTGTGTAGCCTAGCTTCTAATGAAACCCTATATGGCATGTACGTATATCACTGTAATATGTCTTATTATGAAACATAGAAATAATGTATCCATGTATAAATGTTGTGCTTGAGCATCAGTTATATTTTAAACTTTTTATTATCCTTTTTTTTCTAAGAGCCCTGATCTGCCCTATAAGTAACTACTATATATATATATATATATATATATATATATATATATATTTATAACCGATAAATAACTTATGATCATATTTTTTAATCAGTTCCTTGTTAAAAAAAATCTGCTTTATTAAGTAAAAAAATAATACTGAATACAGTAATACAGCTATACAACAGATATAGTATAATTTACATTCTCATACTTTCTTTTCCTATATTGTGTAGTACACCATATGAGGACAGACCCTCAAAGGAGATGTATGTATATCTTTGTAACATGTTGTATTATAGAGTAAAGAAATAACATGTCTGTATAAATGTTGTGCTTGACCATCAGATATAGATTAAACTTTTATTATTATTATTATTATTATTATTATTTTTCTAACAGCCCTGACTGGAGGCTTCAAGTAGTCCCAACCAAGTAAGTACCTACTGTCTAACTTTTTCTAACATATAAGTCACTTATGATCATATATTTTAAATGTTTAATCAGTTCCTTTAGTTGATTTAGATTCTCAAAAATGTTCTTTTCCTTTATGTGTAGTACACCATCTAGTGGCTACATAGCGGAGAGGTATGTATATCATTATAACATGTTGTGTTATGGAATATAAAAAAAGCATACCTACGTATCTATGAGCAAATGTTGTGATTGAACATCAGATATAGTTTTAACCTTTTATTATTATTATTATTATTATTATTATTTTTCCAAACAGCCCTGTCTGGATGGACCCTGTCCTCCATTTTGTGTAAGTACTTTAATTCTCTCTTTTTCTAACAGATAAGTCCCTTATGATCATATATATTCATCATTTAGTTTGTTTAAAAACTGTACATCACAAAGTAACAAAAAGTAATGCTGAATACTATAATACAGCTACAGTATAGAGCAAGTATAGTTTGACTTACATATTCTCACAATTTCTTTTCCTCTATGTTTTGACAATCAGAGGACTGATCCCTGGAGAGGTATGTATATCACTGTAACATGCATTATGGAATATAGAAATAACATATCTATGTGCAAATGTAGTGTTTGAGCATCAGATATAGGCCCTCATTCCGAGTTGATCGCTAAGTTTTTCGGTCGCACAACATATTCGCAAAGTTGCGTTAATGTAGTAAATTTGCGAACCTCCGCCCTCAACGTATTTTTGCAAATTCGCACGCAGTATTACACAAAGTGGGCGTACGCCAAATGACATCGCAGTAATGCGAAACCATCGCAGCATTGCGAAACCATCGCAATAACACATACTTAATCGTAAAAATACTAAGTTTGAGTAGATTTACACATTTTACCGTAAAAGTGCACACTTTTAAGGTAAAACGCACAAAAATGTTTATTTTGGCTATTAAGTGAAATTACACCTTTCCTTTTAAAGTCCACAAGCCCTTTTCAATTACGAACCCAATTAGTGTAATGATTGATAATGTTCCTAAACAATTAAGTCTGAAAAAAAAACAGATTAACACTTTGTTGCCATAATTGCCCATCAACATGTAAAAGTGTAAAATAGTTTTTTTTTTTTTCCCACTTTTTTTTTTTTTAAAAGGTGTTGTTTGTGAATGAAGGTTTTTACATGTTTCTTAACACAATAATCTCCTGGTTTTTTTTGTAAAAATGTAACGTTAGATGTGTGTAATGTTTTTTGCAAACAAATTCTGCCTGCCAATCTGCTGATCCTTTTTTGCATTAATAAACACAACACCCGGTTAACTTTAATCAACTTTTTTATTTTTTTTTTGGTTAATAATTTTTTTTTTTTAAACAAATAATCAAAATCAAGCAAATTTTTGCAATTGGTCAACACAATTCATTATTCCTTGCAGGTGTAGGCGCATGGTGTAAAGAATCCCGGATAAACTTGTTGGATCTCCAACTGCAACATCTGAAATTAAGATGCAACACAAACATTAATAACTTAATTACATTACTTATTATCCAAGCAAGGCGCAAAGCACACTTAAATGCTGGCATGTCCAAACTGCTGGACTCCAGCTGTTGTGAAACTACATATACCAGCATGCCTTTACACAGTTTTGTGGTCAGGGAATGGCAAAGCTGTGTCAGGGCATGCTGGGATGTGTAGTTTCTCAACAGTTGGAGTGCCGCAGTTTGGACAGGCCTGCTTTAATGGCAAAGTTACTACATCCTGGCTGTTTTATGGTACAATCATTAGCAGAACACACAAGCCTGCTCAGCCTTTTTATCAGATTTTAAAGTGTTCCAGACCATGTGTTAAATTTACTACTATGTGAGTTATATTTAAGATGGAACGTTGCCCATAGCAATCAAGCAAAAATATGATTATTATATTGTAGAAGTGGATCCCAATTTTTAAAGTATAATCTTATTGGTTGCTATGTCCGACATCCCATGTTAAAGATAACTACCATCTTCGTCAATGTTACACCATGTTGGCATTCATTCCCATTTGTTGTTTTATTTGTATTTTATTTTTAGGGGGTTGGTCCTGCATCATCACACTGCATATCCACATCTTCAGAAGGCCAACATATCATAGCATTCCCACACTCCCAGAAAGCTGCCCTTACTAAATAAGTGCAAACAGGTTTGACTAGAACAATTAGTAATTTTGAGAATGTAACTTTCACACAAAAAAACAGTGTGTCATTAGGCTGCATAACAAAGTGAAGCATGTGATTTGTAAGTGTAAATATTCAGACTACACAAGCCCAAGTGTAAAAGGCAAACAACATACTAAACTCCACTCAGGTCTAACTGTTTACCAGAAAAACTAACACATATAAACCCTGTTCTCCTGGCAACCCTGGCTACCTAATGAGTGTCAACCTAGAGTGGACACACAAAACATTGCACACATACACACTGTACATATAATGACACTCACAAATATGTAAAGGCAACATGTACACCATGATGAAATTTTCAAATATTTGTCCAGGGTCCAAGAATTCAAACAGTACAACACTGCATGTTTTGACATTGTAAGTGTAAGTGGGTAATCATTTTTTTCATTATAAAACAAAACTTACTTTCCACGGCAACCTCAAGACTCCCGGACCGGTCTGCAGGGGCTTCCTCTGCCCATTCACTGGGTGGGGATGTTGGCTGGATGGGGGAAGGTGGCTGGATGGGGGAAGGAGGAGGGATTGGGGAAGGAGGAGGGATTGGGGAAGGAGGCTGGATGGGGGAAGGAGGCTGGATTTGGTTGCCAATTTCAGAGGGGGGGTCTGATTGAGAGGGCGAGGGGGGCGGAGAGAAAGTTAAGGCAATAGAGGGTGTGGGGGGTTCAGATTGGGATGTAGAATTAGAAGGAGAAGGGGTATGGGAAGGAGGAGAAGGGGTCCCAGAAAGAGATGGAGAGGTGTGGTGAGAAGGGGAATGGAAAGTGGAGTGGGCCAGGGAAGCTGATGGGGCCTGGGAAGCTGAGGTGGACTGGGAAGATGAGGTGGACTGGGAAGCTGAGGGGGACTGGGAAGCTGAGGGGGACTGGGAAGCTGAGGGGGACTATGAAGGGGAGGGGGAGTGAGAAGGGGAGGGGGAGTGAGAAGGGGAGGGGGAGTGTGAAGGTGAGGGGGAGTGGGAAGGGGAAGGGGGTGGTGAGTTTTGCCGTTGTTGTTGTCCTAGAATGATAATTGTGTACAAATTTTGTAAACATGAGAAATTACATAGTAATCAATTTATTTTCTCAATGTTCTGTTCAATGTTAAATGCTTTTTTTTTTGTAATAGCAAAGCAAACATGTTAAGATCCTCTTCATGTTGGCCACAGCAAACAAAATGAGTCCAAATTTTTACTTTGAAGCTCATTCCTTCATCTAGTCAATTGAGTCATAGTGATTGGTCTAGGCAACATCACCAGATTACTATTCCAGGAACCTTATTATATAGCCAGCACTGATCAAGTTTTTTGGTTCTTTTTCCTGCCTGCTTCTTATTTGTTTGAAACATGCACTTGTTTGGTGTTACTTTGCTACAGTCAGTACTGTTTTCCCTAACCACACACAGTGTCATAATTTCCAAAAAAGGACACAGCAGGTTGCAATTAGCCTACCATTTACTGTAAAATGATTGAAATTCCAAGGGGATTACAGCAGGAATTTCGTTTGCAATTGGCCAAAAGCATGTGCACTGCAGGGGTGGCAGATATAACATGTGCAGAGAGAGTTAGATTTTGTTGGTTTGTGTAATTATGGGCAGGGTAAATACATGCTGCTTTATTTTAACAATGCAAATTTATATGCAGATTTAACATACCCCACCCAAAAATTACTCTCTCTGCACATGTTACATATGCTTCCCCTGCAGTGCACATTGTATTGAACAATTGAACCATAAATTCCGGAAGCCCTAAACTTGGAAAATCACCCATTAGCACAATTTTGACCCAAAACATTATGTAAGGTAACTTACTTCGTGTATGCAGAGCCCGAATTTGCTGGCGGATCTCCGCCAACAAATCTGGAGTCCTCCTACGGAGATCACTCCACCTCCTTTCTAGCTGGATGATTGTCCGCCTGCTGCGGACGCGAGTCCGCAGCAGGCGGCGGACCTCCGCGTAGGCCTCGCGCTTCACCCGATTGGGGATGAAGCGCCCAACGCGGCCTACGCGGCGGTCCATCACCGCAACCAGCACGCGGAGCTCCCGCCTGGTGAACGGTGCTGCACGCATCATGGCAATGGCGTTTTCCTTATTTGGGCATATATTTATAGTGTCTGTTAGCATGTGATTGGTCAAAAATCTATGTTGTCATTTCTAATAACTTTATTGATCTTTGCAATGCTGTGAAGAGCAGAGTGTTATTTGGCACGAGCGGAAATTCGCATTAGCAGAAGCGAAAATGTTTAGAACACAAATTTAAGAAAACAACACACAGAGACACAGACTTTAGATAAAATTACTATACATATCTGTGTACTCACCACAGTTCGTGTGATCATTCAGCTGGACAGTCACAAAGTGTGAAACATTGAGTATCATTTGTTTGTGTGTTTGGTTACATAATCAGGATTTGAGGATATAAAATAAATAAGGACACTATTTATTAACATTACAGTATTTACATTTCTAAATAAACATTGTAAGCTTAACGTGTTTTTGGTTTGTGTTAAAAAAATCAATTACCCATTCCAACACAACAAAAGCCTTACCCAATCACTTTACAAGATCATACAAAATGCAATCATGGTTTAAAAAACATAAGCATACTGTGTTGTATTATTTCTGCAAATATAAAATATAAAAACACTATACCTGAAATATTCTGCAACAATTCTTGCCCTCACTTGGCTCCCCCTCCGTGTCACACTCCCCCCACCGAAGCGTGGACCAACCCCTGGCTCCTCATCAGGCAATTCCTCTGCCTGAGGAAGCTCTACACTACTCCTTACCGCGATATTATGTAGTATTGCGCACAGGACCACTATTTTACTTGCCATCTCCGGCGAATACATGATGTCGCCACCAGTGCGGTGGAGCACACGAAACCGCCCTTTAAGGACACCAATTGTGCGCTCCACCAGCTGCCTAGTGGCAGTAAGCGCGGAGTTAAATGCCATCTGTGGTCCTGGCCTGGGATTACGGTAAGGAGTCATGAGCCAGGGGGTGCAAGGATATCCACGGTCTCCTGTTGGTAGATAATCCAATATTTCAAAATAGTATATTTGTCAAGTTATTTTTGTTTGTTTCAAAAATTAAAGCAAAAACTCACCCAATAACCACATGTCTGCTCGTTGACTTGATCTTAATCTCTGCCATATCCCTGATTGTCTAATGACATATGCATCATGGGAACTTCCAGTAAACTTTGCATTCAGGGAAAGGATCTGGAGGGATGGCCCACAAACAACCATTACATTCAGAGAATGAAACAGTTTCCTGTTTCTAAAAATTTCTTCATTATGTCTTGGTGGCTGAATAGCAACATGTGTGCCATCCACAACCCCAATAACATGTGGGAAGCGACTACCACCTTCCGCAAATTGCCGCTTCACCACATCTAGGGCACCAACATCCAAAGGCATATCAATGAACTGCTTCACCCGCTTTAGGAAAGCCTGGCAGACACGCCGCAGGACCTTACTGAACTGGCCCTGCGACATGCCAACCAGGTCTCCCACAACATGCTGATATGAGGCTGTAGCCAAAAAATGTAACACTGCAAGGAATTGTGTCAATGGTGGTATTGCTGTAGGATACCGAATTTCAGACTCCAGATCACTCTCTATTATGGAGAGAGTGTCTAGGATTAGATGTGGTGGCAGCCGGTATCTACGCACCACCACATCATCTGGCATCCCAAAAAGTAGGACACGGGTTCGGAAAATTGGTGGCCTAGCACGCCTCCGTTGCCTTGGTTGATGAGGAGCCGGCTGTGGTTGTGGGGCTTGCGGTTGGGGTGGGAGTGCTGGCGTGGGTTGGGGAGGTAGGGCTTCTGCTGCAATATATATTGACATCACACACTTTTAAAAAAACAAAAAAACAAAGATGAAGAATACAAAACTAAAGTTTGTCAAATATACTACAATAAAATGCTTTGACAAATGTGGTGTCAACTTACTGCAGGAGCGTACATTTTTTCTGTGTTGAATTCATGTCCAAAATGTAAAACAATTTTGCAAATAAAAAATAAAGAACAAATTTAATTAAAAATACATATGTTATTTTTACAATTCCCAAAAAAAATTTTTGGGTACATTTCTCTGCATAAAAAACTTCACAAACACCAATAAAAAACCACAAACCAAAAAAAATAGGCATTTAGTAGCTAGACCAGGAAAGACAAACACTACTTTGCAGATCAATCCTGGTAAAAAAAAATTTGGTTTAGCCAAAAGGAAAAAAAACATAAGCTCAACAATTTTAAAAAACACAAACAGGCACCAACACAGGCCAAGGACACTTACCTGCACAAAAAGAAATGAAAACTTGGTGTTCCCTAGCACACCAATCGAAAGAAATATCAAAGGGTTATATGACCCAAAAACAAGCACCTACAAGAGAACACAAATGATAGTCACAAATAACATACAGACCATTAAAACAAACAGCCACCAATACAGGCCAAGGACACTTACCTGCTCAAAAAGAAATGAAAACTTGGTGTTCCCTAGCACACCAATCGAAAGAAATATCAAAGGGTTATATGACCCAAAAACAAGCACCTACAAGAGAACACAAATGATAGTCACAAATAACATACAGACCATTAAAACAAACAGCCACCAATACAGGCCAAGGACACTTACCTGCTCAAAAAGAAATGAAAACTTGGTGTTCACTAGCACACCAATCGAAAGAAATATCAAAGGGTTATATGACCCAAAAACAAGCACCTACAAGAGAACACAAATGATAGTCACAAATAATAAGCACAGGTTTATTTTCACAAATGGACTTGCCAAATATATATGGGATTAAATAATTTAACAAAAAAACATTAATAAAACACTTTGACTTCCAAAAATTAACAATAACATTTCCACAATACTCACAAACGAAAAATTGCATAAAAAATGCAACACTGTCTATATTCCAAATGCAAACGAAAGGACAAAGGTATGCTTGACAATTACTCACTCTGCAAATTCCACTAGCACCTTCACGCACAAGCCAACAAACAAATGAAACTCCAAACTACCTACACTCACAGCGTGCAAACTCGGCCCTTAAATAAGCAGTGCAATCATTCACCAGATTAATAGTGTACACCTGTGTGAATTAACGATTCGCACGTAGGTATATAAGCGCACACACCTCGGCATACACACATCACAAACATGGCTTCTCGTGAGCAAATCGCAGCAGAGCTAGACCGCATTGCAGAGCAGCAGATGGCATTGCAGAAACAACGCTTAGAGTGGCAAAGGCGCTTGTTAGAATCCGCCTCTGCGGATGTTGAGGCAGGACCTAGTACTCTGCAAATTTCTGCTTCTGAACCTCAACAATTGAGTGGGGATACCCTGCCACACACACATAGTGAGCAAACTGAGGGAGAATTGACTTTAGCCACACAAACACAGCAGACAGAAGCTGCTAGTGAGGAGGAAGATGGAGATGACCAACCAGAAGAAACCTCACAGGCTACCTCCAGATGGAAAAAAAGACAGCCTGCATTCACTAAGAGGGAGTTGCGTGTCTTGGTCACGCAGGCCATGGCCAAAATACATAGAGGGCCAAAAAACATGGGTGCTGCTTCAAAAGAACGCATCTGGAGAGACATCACAAAATCTGTGAATGAAGTTGGCTCTGTCGTCAGAACATCACAGGAAGTGAGACGACGTTAAGTGCATCTTGACAATCCATTTTCTGTGCTAAGTTGATCAAAAAATATAGTTACATATCATGTTCTGTCTAGCAAACACAAGCAGAACATGTGTGCTATATATTTTCTACAACCAATAATAATACTCAACTTTGTCCCTCTTTCACAATACATATGTAGGTGGGCCGACTTCAAATCCCGCCTGAAGGCAAAGAGGGCTGCGGAGTGGAATGCCTCAAGGGCTACAGGGGGTGGACCACCTGTCGCTGTGGAGTATACTGACTTGGAGGAGATGGCGATGGACTGTGTCAGTTATGAGGAGGGCCAAGGGGTGTCTCATATGGACACGGACCTGCCTGAGATTCTGACGGGACATGACTTGGAAGGTAAGTTTACACATTTATTTGTCTGTAATTTGAACTGTATTTAGAATCTTTTACTAATTTATACTCCAACTTTTTCCCCACACATTCTTCTATTTGCTTGGCACAAAACACAGCACAGGGTGGTGAACAGTTTGAGTCACAGGCCGGTTATGTGGTTGAGGCTGAGGTGGAGGGACCTAGTGGGTCTGGCAGTGTGGGCCAACAAAACCCACCTATGCAGGTTCCTACTGGCCCCCCCACCCAACCCTCTGCTATCCCGGAGATCCTGCTTGAAATTGCTAGGTATGGTGAGAGCCTAAACACATTTCAAGACGGGGTCATCCGGGAGGTAAGCCAGATAGCTGTCCGGCTCACTGAGATCCGAACCTGTGTTGAGCAAGGTGTTGCTCAACTCTGCCAAGGTCTGGCAGAGATCAGGCAGGCCCAAGAACAACTGGCCTCCTCAAACCAAAGCCTTGCAAATAACATCTTGCAAGGGCTCCAGGCCATCGCTGTCTCCCTTGCCCACAGTGGCAGAGAGCCAACCACATCGGCTCCCTCCCCTGCCCCTGCCCAGGAAGAACAGGCCACTGGGCAGGCCCAACGAAGGTCACTCCGCAGACCAAGCAAAGAAGATCAGCCTCAGGCGGGGAGAAAAAGAAGAAAGTGATGTCTCTCCAGATGGGCAGCACCCAAGTTTTTGTAGTTGCCTCTATGTTATTTTGGAGTTGGCTTGTGTGGCCAGAATGGATCACTCCCTCTTAGTGAAATGTCTTTTTTCTGTTTGGAGGAATTGTAGCCTGTGAGTTTCTTTGAACAAACAACAGAGCCATCTTCCTCTCACTAGTGTGCTGTGTATTGTTGTGTTTGTGTGGTGGATACTAATTCTTTTTCATTTGGTATCAAATTTGTGTGTGGCAGGGTGTGTAATATGTTTAATTTATGCATTTAAAAGATACTTTTGTCAGAAGCAGAAATTTGCAGAGTACTGAGTTCTGCTATATAATTATTGTCAGTGCCATCTGCTTGGTGCTTGGTCTATCTCTGCCTGTGAGACTCATGTGGAGCCATGTTTAAATGTTGTGTAATATTATTACCGTAATAAAAAAAAATTAATACAAATGTGTGCAATTTCTTGAAGGTAATGCATTAGCAAAATCTTAGTTACCAAAAGATTAGGTCAACATATAGACACTTGATGACCAATCTGCTAATTCTCCTTAAAATTATAAATATTTAAAAAAAAAAGGTATGCTTTGCACCACACTTTAATGTCCATATTAATAAAACAGACACGACAACTTGATTAAATATCTTTGGTCAACATGACATCATTGAAAACATTGACAGATATTATAAACATATATTATTGTGACTTTTCAAACTAAATCATAGTGTATGCTGCATTATGTGGGTGTTGGTTAATTGATAAGAATGTAGCAGAATTCTCTAACTTTATCTAAAAATGTAACTTGTTTGTATTTAGTAGTCTAACACACATTAAAACATTTCTACAAAATGCTTACACACCAAGGTAAACACAAATAACAACCTTATTTGACAGTGTGTGAGATTAATATGTGAGTAGAATAAACATGTAATGTGTGTTCAGTCAATTGGTGGTTGGTAACTTTCATGTGCTCAGTAATTAACAAGTAATTGGACATCAGATGAATGTGCTCTCCAATTAACTGCTAATTACTGCATACACACTTGTACCAGTACTTCGCAAATGTAGAGTAACTGCAGACCTACTCTGCTGCTGCGTGAATGTTGCTACGGTTTCCTATGTTAGTTTTAACAGCGACAATGTTTATTTGCGAAAACCACGCCCAGTGCTAGTTGCATACTCCCACACAGTACGCCCACTTTCACGCCCATGTCGGAGCATTGCGAAGTCTCGCCTCCGCCACGCCCACGCCACTCCTCGTTTTCGTTTGGCAGTTACGGCTTTTTTTTTCCTAAGTAATTTTGCACAGTTGTCGTACGTATGTCGTCGCGCATGCGTAATCACGCATTTGCGCATGCGCAGATACTTACATTTCGGACATTTGCGATGCGATGACTCTTAGCGATCAACTCGGAATGAGGGCCATAGTTTAAACGTATTTAATAGCTGTCATCTGCCCTATTAGTAAGTAACTACATTCTTTCTTTCTTTTTTAACAGATAAGTGCCTTATGATCGTATACTGTATTTTAATCATTTACTTAGTACTTTGTACATCACAAAGTAACACAAAGTAATTCTGAATACTATTATACAGCTTTATAGCAGATATTGTATGAATAAAATACACATTTTTGTCCCTATATATATATATATATATATATATATATATATATATATACATACATACATACAGTACATCTGAGAATTCCTCCCTGGAGAGGTATGTATATCATTGTAACATGTATTATAGAATATATAATAACTTATCTATGTGCAAATGTTGCTCAAGCCTCAGATAGCTTAAACTTTATTTATTCTTCTTTTTCTAAAAGCTCTGAGCTGCCTCCTGAGTAAGTACCTACATTCTTTTTTTAATATTTCTAACAGATAAGTCACATAGGATCATTCATTTTAATAATTTAATCTAGAGCCTAGCTAGAGCATAATTTAGATTCTAATACATTTTCTTTTTCTCTGTAATAGGACACCTAGGAGTGCATGGGAGAGGTAGGTATATCATTGTTACATTTTTATTGAATACAGAAATAATGTATCTATGTGCATATGTTGCAATTGAGCACCAGATATAGGTTTAAGTTTGTATTCTTTTTTCTCTGTGTAGTACATCATCTGAGGAAGATCCCTCAAGTGAGATGTATGTATATCTTTGTAACATGTATTATGGAATATAGAAATAACATATCTATGTTCAAATGTTGCAATTGAGCATCAGATTTAGTTTTAACTTTTCTATTTTTTTCCTCTGTGTAGTACATCATCTGAGGAAGATCCCTAAAGTGAGATGTATGTATATCTTTGTAACATGTTGTATTATGGAATTTAGAAATAATGTATCTATGCGTAAATGTTGTGATTGATCACAGTTTAAATGATTTATTCTTATTCTTTTTCTAACAGCACTGTGTGGACGGATCCAGTGGTTCCCTTTAAGTAAGTACCTACATTCTCTATTTTACTATTTGAACAGATAAGTAATTTATAATTATATATTTTAAAAATGAAAATTATTTCCTTGTAAAAAAATCTACGTTAAGTAACAAAATACTACTGAATACTGCTATACAGCTTTATAGCATGAATTAGAGTCTTACACATTTTCTTTTACTCTATGTGTAGTTTACCATTTGAAATACAGGATGTAGATCCACCTGAGACGTATGTATATCGGAACATATATTGTGTAATATAGAAATAATGTATCTATGTGCAAATGTTGTAATTGAGCCTCAGATATAGTTTAAACTTTTTCTTATTCTTTCTCTAACAGCACTGTGTGGACAGATCCAGTGGTCCCATTTAAGTACCTACATTCTCTCTTTTAATATTTTTACAGATGTCATTCATGAGCATATATTTGAATAATTGAATCAGTTCCTTCTTTATAAAAATCGACTTTATTAAGTAACAAAATAATGCTGAATACTGCTATACAGCTACATAGCATGAATTAGATTCTCACATGTTTTCTTTTCCTCAATGTGTAGTTCACCAGCTGATATAGATTTGATAGAGGAGAGGCATGTATATCATTATAACATGTCATATTATGGAATATAGAAATAACGTATATATGTGCAAGTGTTGTGCTTGAGCATCAGTTTAAACTTTTTCTTTTTCTAACAGCTGTGATCTGCCCTCTGAGTAAGTACCTACAGTCTTTTTTTTCTAACAGATAAATCACTAATTATCATATATTTTAATAATTTAATCAGTTAGTAGTTCAAAACAGATAGAAACAGAGACACAGAATTTGATGGTAGATAACCATTCGGCCAATCCAGACTGCCCTTTTAGTGTTAGGTTAAGGTCAGGGATTAAAGTAGTTTTAGGGGTTTAATTAGGGTTAGGATTAAGGGTGAGAGTTGGGGTATTAGTGTTATGAGGATAAAGGATGAAGGTATCAGTGTTAGGGTATTAGTGTTATGATTAAGGGTGAGGGCTAGGCTAAATGCATTAGGAGTTAGGATTAAGGGTTAGGGTATAAGGGTGAGGGTTAGAGTATATAGACAGATTCTCACAGCAAGGCCACAGAGGTCAAGCTGGGAAGAGTGTCCAGGGTGGATTGCAGGAGACATAGGGGAAAGTGTATCTGTGTAAATGTTGTGATTGAACATCAGATATAGTTTAAACTTTGTATTATTCTTCTTCTTTTCCTCTGTGTAGTACACCATCTGCATCCTCCGTAAAGGAGAGGTATGTATATCAGAACATGTCATATTATAGAATATAGGAAAAGCTACAGCTACAATAGCAATATGTCAAATTTAAAATGTTGCCCATAAAAATGAAAATCTGCCCCCTCACTGATTATGTGCAGGGTGCTAGAATGAACATGCCCCCTCATATCACAGACCACATCACGTCACCTTGGTTTCTGCAAGCCTGATGCTTATTTCAGTGTGATATCCCCTGATGTAGCAATGTGGTTCTCAAACTTGTTGCCTAGGCACCCTGGGGTGCCTTGGGACACTTGCAGGGGTGCTTTGGATTGGTGGTCCAGGATCAATTCAAATGATTAATGGTCAATCTAATAGGCAAAACCAGTGCAGGTGGCTGCCAATCATAACATATGTGGATAATCAGAAGCAAATGTTGTCCCTCACCACACAATTGAGTTTAAGGATGAGATATAACCACAATTTACCTAATTTACTATCACTTTCTAAATTTCTCAATAAGAAACATTTGGCCATGGAGTGCAGTAAAAAAATAATAATCTGATACTCTAGGGTGCAGTGATCCAAAAACGATTGGGAACTACTGGTCTAAGGTGTTATACTATTTTTTTTTACATTTTAAAAAATATGTTACATCCATTTTTATGTTTTACCTTCTTTATTTATTTGAAGCAACACATCAGCCCCACTGCACAGGCCCACACACCCGCACTTAATGTCTGTTTTTTTGTTTTTGTCTTTCAGAAAGCCTAGGCAATTCAGCCACCATTGGTGGCTCGCCAAGTGCCAGAAGTGAGTAGTAACCCAGATTATAATCCCTTCTCATTTCCGCATTACACTATTTTAAGTGTTAATTTATACTGAAGTGGTGGCAACTGGAGCTTTACCAGAGATTTTGCCCTGATTAATATAACCTAGAAAAAGAGACGAAAATGAGGGATCAGGGATCTCTGACAATGCCTCAAAGTGACTGTTTCCTGACATGTGATGGTATCTAAATGCTCATTCTTTCCCATTGTTGGTACTTGCCCAGCTGTTTCACAGCACACAGCGTACATGGCCAATAATGTAAGTACACAGTAGACTCATAGGGGTAGGTCACATTACAGGCCAGTGGGGTACTGGCACTCATTACCACAGCACCACAGGGATGTTGACAGGGACGTTGTAGAGTTGGTGCCATCTCCTCAGATTGTCTTTAGGGATATTTATGGTGTTCTGGAAAGTTAGAGACTTTACATTCATGGCATGAAGCCATTACACAGTGAGAGCCAGAATAATGGGGGCTGCGGTCTGCAGCATCACTTTTCTTCCCAGTCCCCTTACTAATAAGAATGATAACTACGCCAGTTCATTCCAATGTTACACATACAGCAAAACTATATTCATGAACAGTACTTACACATTATCTATCTACAACATCACATTTCCCCTCAACCTTCCCCCATGTTACTGGAGATAAGAATGTATTCAGTAATAATCACTGGCAGATTTCCCACTAGGGACCTGAGGCCTGCTGGGTGCCACTTGCTGGGAACAGCACAACAGGCCACTACCCCTTCACATGTAATTTATTCAATGGCAGAGGCAGTCTGGGGACAAAGGCTCACTGTATCTGGACCTATTCTATTACAAGCTAGCCCACTGACAGTGATTTTTTCTTTTCCTTAGGCCCCATTTTCCCTGTCCCCTTTCTTTCATCCCCCTCCTTCCTGTTAACACCACGCCATCTGGTGCACCTCCTTCCTCTCTCCCCTACTCCAATTCAACTCCAGCAAAAGAACACTGAAAGAGGGAAGAGCTAACCTTCATCCTGACCTCCCATGCACAGACAGTGGGTGCTACAGTACCAGTGGACTCTGTACCTCCACAATGAAGGTAAGTCACTTATTCTACGTTACACTTATGAGTTATTCATAATGTGTAGCAATATATATTAGAAGTGACGAGCACTGGAGGTTACACAGTCATCAGGGTGACTTTTTGAATGGTGACACCATAATGTTTCATCCATGATGTCAATGTGTTCATAATGTTGACATTCAACATGTTGATCGACAGAATGTCAACCCAAGAATTTAGGGTTAGACTGCAGTTAGGGTTAGGTTGCAGCTGGGGTTATGGTGCAATCAGATTGATGATCCCCAATTCTGGGGTTTGGGACATAAATTCATACATACACCTATGTATAATTGGGGGGAGAGGGGTGCACCATGGCATATGTGTGCCCCAGGCACTATGATTCCATGCATCACCTCTGGGTGGCAGTGCTGTATTACTTATCAGGAGCCACATCTTCCGGGTTGCAGATGACCGCACAGATGATCTCCCTGTCTGTAAGCTCATGCCTGCTGACAGCAAGGGTCAGTCTGCAAACTACTTACCACTGTACACATGTATTCAAACACTGTTGAATACACTTGTATAATGGCAAGTAGTCCGCAGACTGCCCCTTGCTCTCTCAGCATGAGTGAGTCTGTGAGCTTGCAGATAGAGTAGTCAGTGTGGTAATATGGGTGTAATGGGCAGTGGTGGTGAGGGATTAGAGGGCATGTCATTGCGTATGTCCCTTATACCTGTGATAAGGTGTCCCTACTACTACCCCTACTCAGTGCTTCCTACTACGACTGCTAATACTGCTGTGCCTAGGGGCTTCCTGACCCCTAAATCTCCAACAGGTAATAATTGTGTTTCTACATATGCTATGTATATCACAGTAACAGGCCTTTATTACCACTAATTACAGATCACCATCACCAGAGACACTACACCATTATTCTGCCTGCTGGAGACAGCAATAATTTCATGTATTTGGGGTGTGGCCTGGATGTGCATGGTGTAGAAAGAAAGTCCTGTAGCCCCCCAACCAATGAGTGTACTGCATTGTCTACTGCACCAAATCTCCTACTAACCCTCTGTTCCATGCTCAATGTCTACCCCATCTGTGTCACCCCTGTCTGTCTGCCACTCCACTATGGAATAAAAGCTGTCATGAGCAGGGCCCTCTTCCCTCATGTGCTCATCCTTCTCTTACATAAGCTATCTTCGATGACACCAAAGCCCATGGTTTTCTACCACCCTGGTACTTATTTCAGTGTTGTCTGATGATGTACATGACAATAAAACCTTTTAATCTGGAATCATCCTGAGTTTTAATTCTGTGGTTACCCTGAGACTCCTGCTTACCTGTACCTGATGTCCTTCCACTGAGCTATGACCTCTGTATGATTCTCTGATCCTCTGTTCTGCACTGGGGCCTGCCATGCTTCCAGATGCTAAGCCTCCATTACTCTGCTCTCCTGTCTGTGGCCCCGCTGTCTGATGGAGCTTCTATTCCTGGCTCTGGATTACTCGCTGCCATTTTCAGTCCAGCATTGGAGAATGTAGAGAGAGGATGTGTCTCCGTCCTCAGTGTCCAGCATCAGTCCAGTGTTAGTGTCTTGTCCTACATCAGTCCAGTCACAGTGGTTGTGTCCTCTGCTGCCATATGTCCAGTGCTGCTGTATAAGTCCAGTCCAGTGGTGCTGTGTTGTGTTGCATCAGTTCAGTGGTGGGGTATTGTGCTGCAATAGTCCAGTCACAGTGGTGGTGTCCTCTGCTGCCATATGTTCACTGCTGCTGTATAAGTCCAGTCCATTGCAGTGGTGCTGTGTTGTCCTGCATCAGTCCAGTGGTAGTGTCTCTGTGCTACCGTATATGTCCAGTGGTACTGCTGTATATGTCCAGTAGTACTGCCGTATATGTCCAGTGATACTGCCGTATATACAGTATGTCCATTGATACTGCCGTATATGTCCAGCGGTACTGCTGTATAAATCCAGTGATCCTGCCATTTAATTCCAGTGATCCTGCTGTATAATTCAAGTGGTACTGGCGTATAAATTCAGTCCAGTGATACTGCCATATATGTCCAGTGGTACTACCATATAAGTCCAGTGGTACTGCCATATAATTCCAGTGATCCTTGTCACGAACCGGTCTCTTACCTTTGCGGGTTCTGGGGTTCATCCGTTGCCAGTGCGGTTGCTCGCGGTGCTGTGCGCCCGTGTGGGGACGCGGCGTGATCGGTGGCACAGGTAATGCAGAATCTGGGAACTGTGAGTGCGGGGACCAAATGGCCTAAGGCACTGCGGTGTGTCTGCTGTATAGGAGGTGGCCATGTTGGAGACCAAATAGGTAATACAGAGCACTTGTGAAAACACCTGTGGGCAGGTGTAAGCCAATCCCGTGCTTGTGCTGCCTTTAAGTAGGCTGGGATTATGTTACTCTGGGCCAGTGCTTTGTTGTATCAACGCTGTGCTCTAGCTCTGAGCTCTCTCCGTGCATTCCTGTGTGATTCCTGTGGTCCAGATATCACCTCCGTTCCCAGAGGTCCGTCTGCAGCCTTCACTGCTGAAAGATCCACCGGCTCTCTGCTGTGCTGTCAGTTAATTGCTCACCTATTGGAAACAGTTGAATTCCCAGAGTCTTGCATGAGGTTACCTTGTCGGCCTTCCATTCAAAGTTTGGAGGATTCCATTTCCCTCAGCTGTTCGTTTGTTCAACTCTGCATTTAACCCATTCTTCACCTTGTCATCTACTACAGTTTCACAGTGATCTCCGGAACCCGCAAGTAACCCTATTCAGTACTTTATATTTGCTATGTTGTCATAACAAGGATAATTCTTCACAGTCTCTCAGTTAACTCTCAAAACTCCATTGCAAATCCTTACAGTTATTTCTTCATGTCTGCATTATCCAGTTAATCACATTTTGCAGTTCAGCATCAAAGCTTGTTTATATTTGGACAATTCAACATTTATTCATCAGCTTGTTTTATATACAGTACCATGAACATTTCTATGATTTGTCTTTGAGATTTATCCTGCATATTATTTCTGCCATTCCTGCAATACTTCAGTATGATATGATGATTAACAACTTGTCATTTAACTCTTTACTGGAATTGTTAATTTCAATAAATATATGGAATGGAACTTTCTTCGTCCTCCCTGCTTTCTTCATACCCCAGCACCTACACCTGTGGTTGGTCCCGGGTTAACGGATTCACAAAAACACCCGGACCTGACAGTAAGCACTGGCCACATGGATCCGTCAAGTGACCAATTCGCAGGAGGCGGTGCTACGTCAGATATCCTTTCCCGTCTGGAAAACCAGGAGTCTATGCAGACACAAATAGTGCAGTTTATGCAAACTATGGCAGACCGTTTAGAGACTCTTCATACAGCTATTAAAACGTCTCAAGTCCAGATTCCAACTCCGGTTGTCCCAGTTACCACTACAGCTTCTCCTGTGATGCTGCCTACGTCCCGCTTGCAGTTACCCTCTCCGAGTAAGTTTGACGGAACTCCAAAACTTTGCAGAGGATTCCTGAATCAATGCGAGATCCAGTTCGAAATGTTGTCCGCCAGTTTCCCATCAGCTCGTGCTAAGGTTGCATATATTATTGCCCTCCTCTCCGGTCAGGCTCTGGAGTGGGCATCACCATTATGGGAAAGAGGTGATCCTATCCTCTCTAATTACAAGGAGTTCGTATCATCCTTCCGGAGAATCTTTGACGAACCAGGCAGAACCACCTCAGCATCTTTGGAGATTCTCCGTCTACGTCAAGGTTTACGTCCTGTCAGTCAATATATTATTCAGTTTCGCACGTTGTCTTCAGAGTTAAATTGGAATGAGGAGGCCCTGATCGCCGCGTTTTGGAATGGACTTTCAGAGAAAATCAAGGATGATTTAACCATCCGGGATGTGCCTACTAAACTGGATGAATTGATTTCTCTCTGTAACAAACTTGACCTACGCTACAGAGAGCGATGTTTAGAGAAATCCAGGACAGAGCGATCCAGTCCACGTTATCATCCTAGGCCTCGACAAGATTCTTCATCACAGTCGCCGGTAACAACAGAAGAACCTATGCAGATTGGGCGCTCTCGCCTCACAGAGGAAGAACGACTTCGTCGTCGACAGGGTAACCTCTGCATGTACTGTGGGTCCTCCGAACATTTGGTTAAATCCTGCAAACTCCGGCCTGGAAAACTCTCGCTCCTAGCTTATTCAAGGGAGGTTAAGCTAGGAGTTACTTTAGAATCACGTTCTGGGAAAGAGCCGACCTTGTCTATTCAATTAGAAGTTCCAAGTTCTACAGTGAAAGTTTCAGCTCTCCTAGATTCCGGGGCAGCCGAGAACTTCATCTCCTCAGCCTTTGTCATACGGTCTAAAGTTCAAACCATGCCTCTGGAAGCAGCAGTTGCCGTTACAGCAGTGGATGGAAGTCGAATTCCAGATGGTATAATTACTCATCGAACCGTATGTCTCAAGATGAAAGTTGGTGTGCTCCATTCCGAATACCTCTCCGTCTACGTGATTCCCAAAGCCTCTCAAGATGTGATACTTGGTTTACCTTGGCTGCAGAAACATAATCCTCAACTTAATTGGCAAACCATGGAAGTCCTTTCATGGGGTAAATCTTGTTCCAAGGACTGTTTAGCCTCAATTGTACCTCTCCGGTCAATTAGCCTTCCCGACCTACCTCCGGTGTATCAATCCTTTGCGGATGTTTTCAGTAAACAAGCAGCAGACTCTCTACCTCCTCATCGCGAATGGGACTGCCCAATAGTCCTGGTTCCGGGTAAAACACCTCCTAGGGGACGAATTTATCCGCTATCCATCCCAGAGACGCAAGCTATGTCTGATTATATACAGGAAAATCTAACCAAAGGATTTATCAGACCATCTTCTTCACCTGCAGGAGCCGGATTCTTTTTCGTTAAGAAGAAGGACGGTGGGTTACGACCATGCATAGATTACCGTGGACTCAATGAGATCACTGTGAAAAACAAGTATCCATTACCCTTAATTCCAGAATTATTTGACCGGGTAAAAGGAGCTACTGTGTTTACAAAACTGGATCTCCGAGGGGCCTACAATTTAATCCGCATCCGGGCAGGGGACGAGTGGAAGACTGCTTTTAATACCCGGGATGGGCATTACGAATACCTTGTAATGCCTTTTGGTCTTTGTAATGCACCTGCAGTTTTTCAAAGCTATGTGAATGAACTTTTTCGTGATCTTCTCTACAAGTGTCTAGTAGTGTACCTGGATGATATCCTAATATTCTCTAGGGATATAAAGTCTCACCGTCACCAAGTTAAAGAGGTACTGACATGTCTGAGGAAAAATCAACTTTATTGTAAGTTAGAGAAGTGCACTTTTGAAGTATCTTCCATACCGTTCCTTGGTTACATAATTTCTGGATCAGAGCTATGTATGGATCCCGGTAAGGTACAAGCTATCCGAGATTGGTCCACTCCTACAACTCTCAAGGGGATTCAGCGATTTCTTGGCTTTGCTAATTTCTATAGGAGATTCATTAAGAATTATTCTACGTTAGCTGCTCCCATCACAGCCCTAACTCGCTAGGGAGCAAATCCTACGAACTGGTCTTCTGAAGCAATCAAAGCCTTCTCTGATTTAAAGCAAGCCTTTGTGTCAGCCCCCATTCTTCGACAGCCTGATTTGGATCGTCCCTTTCTACTAGAGGTGGATGCATCTACAGAAGCAGTAGGAGCTGTGTTATCCCAAGTCTTTGAAGATAAAAAAGTCCATCCCTGCGGATATTTCTCCCGTAAGTTCCTCCCGGCCGAGCGTAATTATGCAATCGGTGAGCAAGAATTACTTGCCATCAAGTTGGCATTTGAGGAGTGGAGATACCTTCTAGAAGGAGCACAACATCGCATTACAGTATATACTGATCATAAGAATCTTCTATATCTGCAGTCAGCTCAGTGCTTAAATCCACGACAAGCTCGATGGGCGCTTTTCTACACACGATTTAATTTCAAGCTCACCTATCGTCCAGGGTCTCAGAACAAAAAGGCTGATGCCCTTTCTCGGTCCTTTGCTTCTTCTGAATCAAATGATGCTACCACGAATCAAGCCATTGTGAATCCTACGTCCTTTTTAATGACTCGAACCTCTCCAGTTCCTCCGCCTGGCAAGACCTTTGTCGCCACAAGTCTTCGAAAACGGCTGCTTACCTGGGCTCACTCCTCCTCCTTCATGGGTCACCCTGGGGTTCTAAAGACTCTCAAATTTATTCAACAGTCTTATTGGTGGCCACGTCTCAAAGCCGATGTCCAAGAGTTTATAGCAGCATGTCCTAAAAGTGCCCAACATAAGAGTCCAAGAAGTTCTCCACCAGGTTTATTACATCCATTATCCATACCCAAACAACCATGGACTCATATCTCAATGGATTTCGTGACCGATCTACCTCCATCAAAAGGGCGAAATACCATTTGGGTGATAGTGGATTGATTTTCGAAAATGGCACAATTCATTCCATTAACTGGGTTACCATCAGCTCCTTTATTAGCCAGATTGTTCATCTCTGAAATCTTCAAGTTACATGGCCTTCCTCGAGAGATCATCTCTGATCGGGGAACACAGTTTGTGGCCAAGTTTTGGAGGTCGCTTTGTTCATCTTTAAATGTCAAGTTGAACTTTTCTTCTGCATATCATCCTCAGACAGATGGACAAACTGAGAGAGTAAACCAAGACCTTGAAACATTTCTCCGGCTATATATATCGTCCTCACAGGATGACTGGGTTGACTACCTTCCATTGGCAGAATTTGCTCATAATAATCTCTTCCATTCGTCTTCAGAATCTACGCCCTTTTATATTAACTTCGGCTTTCATCCTCGTGTGCCAGAGTTCCATCCATTGCCAGCCCTAGAGGTTCCAGCAGCAGATCAAGAGCTTCAACGTCTATCCAGAATCTGGAGTTGTGTGCGTAAGTCGTTGGTCAAAACTTCCGCTCGTTATAAATCTTTTGCAGATAGAAAACGTAAAGCTGTACCGAATTACAAGGTGGGAGACCAAGTTTGGATTTCTACGCGCAATCTCAGGTTCAAAGTTCCTTCTAAGAAATTTGCTCCCAAGTTTATTGGTCCATTTCCCATTGTAAAAGTACTCAACCCTGTGTCATACAAAGTCAAGTTGCCACCGTCTTTGAGAATTCCTAACGCCTTTCTTTACTGAAGCCTTTGATTCTCAATAAGTTCCGTACTACCCAGTCCAAATCTCCTAAAGTTCACTCTTTGCAGAATGAGGAATTTGAAGTTAAAGAGATTGTGGACTCACGTTCCCGATATGGACGTTTACAGTTTCTGGTCGACTGGAAGGGTTACGGTCCGGAGGAGAGATCCTGGGTTTTCTCTGAAGATGTTCATGCTCCAAGACTGGTACAGAAATACTTCTCCAAAAATCCTGATAAGGTTCAAAGGTGTTCGGAGACCACCCGTAGAAGAGGGGGTACTGTCACGAACCGGTCTCTTACCTTTGCGGGTTCTGGGGTTCATCCGTTGCCAGTGCGGTTGCTCGCGGTGCTGTGCGCCCGTGTGGGGAGGCGGCGTGATCGGTGGCACAGGTAATGCAGAATCTGGGAACTGTGAGTGCGGGGACCAAATGGCCTTTGGCACTGCGGTGTGTCTGCTGTATAGGAGGTGGCCATGTTGGAGACCAAATAGGTAATACAGAGCACTTGTGAAAACACCTGTGGGCAGGTGTAAGCCAATCCCGTGCTTGTGCTGCCTTTAAGTAGGCTGGGATTATGTTACTCTGGGCCAGTGCTTTGTTGTATCAACGCTGTGCTCTAGCTCTGAGCTCTCTCCGTGCATTCCTGTGTGATTCCTGTGGTCCAGATATCGCCTCCGTTCCCAGAGGTCCGTCTGCAGCCTTCACTGCTGAAAGATCCACCGGCTCTCTGCTGTGCTGTCAGTTAATTGCTCACCTATTGGAAACAGTTGAATTCCCAGAGTCTTGCATGAGGTTACCTTGTCGGCCTTCCATTCAAAGTTTGGAGGATTCCATTTCCCTCAGCTGTTCGTTTGTTCAACTCTGCATTTAACCCATTCTTCACCTTGTCATCTACTACAGTTTCACAGTGATCTCCGGAACCCGCAAGTAACCCTATTCAGTACTTTATATTTGCTATGTTGTCATAACAAGGATAATTCTTCACAGTCTCTCAGTTAACTCTCAAAACTCCATTGCAAATCCTTACAGTTATTTCTTCATGTCTGCATTATCCAGTTAATCACATTTTGCAGTTCAGCATCAAAGCTTGTTTATATTTGGACAATTCAACATTTATTCATCAGCTTGTTTTATATACAGTACCATGAACATTTCTTTGATTTGTCTTTGAGATTTATCCTGCATATTATTTCTGCCATTCCTGCAATACTTCAGTATGATATGATGATTAACAACTTGTCATTTAACTCTTTACTGGAATTGTTAATTTCAATAAATATATGGAATGGAACTTTCTTTGTCCTCCCTGCTTTCTTCATACCCCAGCACCTACACCTGTGGTTGGTCCCGGGTTAACGGATTCACAAAAACACCCGGACCTGACAATCCTGCTGTATAATTGTAGTGGTACTGGCGTATAAGTCCAGTGATCCTGCTGTATAATTCCAGTGTTACTGACATATAAGTCCAGTGATCCTGCCATATAAGTACAGTGATCCTGTCGTATAATTCCAGTGATCCTGCCATAAAAGTCCAGTGATCCTGCTGTATAATTCCAGTGGTACTGGCGTATAACTCTAGTGATCCTGCCGTATAATTCCAGTGATCCTGCTGTATAATTCCAGTGATCCTGCCATAAAATTCCAGTGGTACTGGTGTATAACTCCAGTCCAGTGATACTGCTGGAAATATTTAGTGGTACTGCCGTATAAGTCCAGTCCAGTGGTGCTGCCATATAAGTTCAGTGGGGCTGTCCTGTGCTGTATATTATTTACTCCAAATAAAGGGGTTATTAATATTTAATCCAAATCCTGCCGTATAATTCCAGTGATCCTGCCGTATAATTCAAGTGGTACTGGCGTATAAATCCAATCCAGTGATACTGCCGTATACGTCCAGTGGTACTGCGGTATAATTCCAGTGATCCTGCCATAAAATTCCAGTGGTACTGGTGTATAAGTCCAGTCCAGTGGTACTGCCGTATATGTCCAGTGGTACTACCATATAAGTATAGTCCAGTGGTGCTGCCATATAAATTCAGTGATGCTGTCCTGTGCTGTACATTATTTACTCCAAATAAAGGGGTTATTAATATTTAATCCAAATAATTTTCACAGGGTTTTCCCTGTGTGGTGTAGAGGTACACTCTCTTGTACCGTATATTGTTACAGTTGTGCTCATAAGTTTACATACCATAGCAGAATTTGTGATTTTTCTGGCCATTTGTCAGAGAATATGAATGATAACTCACAAACTTTTCTTTCACTCATGGTTAGTGGTTGGGTGAAGCCATATATTGTCAAACGAAACCAAAGGAAATAAAATAGCAGCACTGATTGAAATATTGTGTAACAATTCTAATACGAAGGATTGAGTGAAAAATTCTTCAATTTAATAAAACATAAATTAAGGCCTCAATAAAAATTGGATGCAAAATCCATACAAACAATTTTAAAATAATAAAAATAACATATATGGGTCAATTAATTATAGCTGCCTATCACATTAGTATCCGTTCCTATTATTAAACCTGGAACATATAGCAGATGAAGACAGACTGACAGCGCAGTCACACCAATGCACGTTACCCGAAGACCGCTAGAGGTGTAGTCCCTTAAGAGTGTCTCTGGTATTTTTGCTCAAAACCAGCCAGGTTTGGGATCCTCATTTGGTGCGGTGTCCTCTTTATAGAGATGGGGTGGATGGTGTTCCTAGTTGTTGGATGTTTGTCCCGTTTTTTCTGCAGATGGCAAAGTCCAGTGTTTGGTCCGGATGTGATACGGCAGCAAAAAATGTCACAGTTATTGACCCAATAACTCCTAAGGAGGAGGCTACCTGGGTCAATAACTGTGAAATTTTTTGCTGCCGTATCACATCCGGACCAAACACTGGACTTTGCCATCTGCAGAAAAAATGGGACAAACATCCAACAACTAGGAACACCATCCACCCCATCTCTATAAAGAGGACACCGCACCAAATGAGGATCCCAAACCTGGCTGGTTTTGAGCAAAAATACCAGAGACACTCTTAAGGGACTACACCTCTAGCGGTCTTCGGGTAACGTGCATTGGTGTGACTGCGCTGTCAGTCTGTCTTCATCTGCTATATGTTCCAGGTTTAATAATAGGAACGGATACTAATGTGATAGGCAGCTATAATTAATTGACCCATATATGTTATTTTTATTGTTTTAAAATTGTTTGTATGGATTTTGCATCCAATTTTTATTGAGGCCTTAATTTATGTTTTATTAAATTGAAGAATTTTTCACTCAATCCTTCGTATTAGAATTGTTACACAATATTTCAATCAGCGCTGCTATTTTATTTCCCTTGGTTTCTTTTGATGTATGGTTGGGATGTGACTACCCCCAAGACGTTATAGCAGCAGCATTAGAGACACAGCACCTGAAAGCGCCCGATCTTCCATTTGCTTGGTAAATTTCTTTGAATTTATTGTCAAACAACTGTGTTTACTCTTTTTAAATCATAATGACAACAGAAACTACCCAAATGACCCTGATCACAAGTTTACATACCCCAGTTCTTAATACTGTGTATTGCCTCCTTTAATATCAATGACAGCTTGAAGTCTTTTGTGGTAGTTGTGGATGAGGCTCTTTATTTTCACAGATGGATTGAGGACAGGAGACTGAGATGGCCACTCCAGAACCTTCACTTTATTCTGCTGTAGCCAATGACAGGTCGACTTGGCCTTGTGTTTTGGATCATTGTCATGTTGGAACGTCCAAGTACGTCCCATGCACAGCTTCCGGGCTGATGAGTGCAAATTTTCCTCCGGTATTTTCTGATAACATGCTGCATTCATCTTGCCATCAATTCTGACCAAGTTTCCAGTGCCTTTGTAGCTCACACATCCCCAAAAACATCAGCGATCCACCTCCGTGTTTCACAGTAGGTATGGTGTACCTTTCATCATAGGCCTTATTGACTCCTCTCCAAATGTAACGTTCATGGTTGTGGCCAAAAAGTTCAATTTTGATCTCATCAGTCCAAACGACTTTGTTCCAGAAGTTTTAAGGCTTGTCTCTGTGCTGTTTGGAGTATTGTAAGCGGGATGCTTTGTGGCATTTGCATAGTAATGGCTTTCTTCTGGCGACTCGACTATGCAGGCCATTTTTCTTCAAATGCCTCCTTATTGTGCATCTTGAAACAACCACACCACTTTTTTTCAGAGAGTCCTGTATTTCAGCTGAAGTTATTTGTGGATTTTTCTTTGCATCCCAAACAATTTTCCTGGCAGTTGTGGCTGAAATTTTTGTTGGTCTACCTGACCGTGTTTTGGTTTCCACAGAATCCCTCATTTTCCACTTCTTAATTAGAGTTTGAACACTGCTGATTGGCATTCTCAATTGCTTGGATATCTTTTTATATCCTTTCCTGTTTTATACAGTTCAATTACTTTTTCACCGCAGATCTTTTGACAATTCTTTTGCTTTCCCCATGACTCAGAATTCAGATACGTCAGTGCAGCACTGGATGAAAGATGCAAGGGTCTTTCAGGAGTCCAGAAACTCACTGACCTTTTATACACACACACTGATTACAAGCAAACAGATCACAGGTGAGGATGGTTACCTTTAGTAGCCATTCGAACTCGTTTGTGTCAACTTGTGTGCATGTTATCAGGCCAAAATCTCCAGGGTATGTAAACTTTTGATCAGGGTAATTTGGGTAGTTTCTGTTGTCATTATGATTTAAAAAGAGTAAACACAGTTGTTTGACAATAAATGGCATCACCCAACCACTAACCATGAGTGAAAGAAACGTTTGTGAGTTATCATTCATAGTCTCTGACAAATGGACAGAAAATCACAAATTCTGCTAGGGTATGTAAACTTATGAGCACAACTGTATATAACTCCATAAAAATAATGGAGAACAAAAATTTGGAGGATATAATAGGGACAGATCAAGAACCACTTCCTCCTAGTGCTGAAGCTGCTGTCACTCGTCATGACATAGACGATGAAATCCCATCAACATCGTTTGCCAAGGCCGATGCCCAATGTGATAGTAGAGGGCATGTAAAATCCAAAAAGCCAAAGTTCAGTAAAAAGACCCCAAAAATGTATTTAAATGGTCTGAGGAGAAACGTAAACTTGGCAATATGCCATTTACGACACAGAGTGGCAAGGAACGACTAAGGCCCTGGCCTATGTTTATGACTAGTGGTTCAGCTTCACCTGACAAAGGAAGCCCTCATCCTCCCACTAGAAAAATGATAAGAGTTAAGCTGGCAAAAGCACAGCAAAGAGCTGTGCATTCTAAGATGGTATCACAAATCCCCAAGGAGAGTCCAAGTGTGTCGGCGGTTGCAACGCCTGACCTTACCAACACTGGATGGGAAGAGGTGGATCCTTCCACCAATTGCATGCCCTCTGCAAGTGCTGGAAGGAGCACTCACAGTCCAGTTTCTGATATTCAAATTGAGGATGTCACTGTTGAAGTACACCAGGATGAGGATATGGGTGTTGCTGGCGCTGAGGAGGAAGTTGACAATGAGGATTCTGATGGTGATGTAGTTTGTTTAAATCAGGCACCGGGGGAGACACCTGTTGTCCGTGGTATGAATAAGCCCATTGTGATGCCTGGGCAAACTACCAAAAAAGCCACCTCTTTGGTGTGGAATTATTTCTCCACAAATCCGTACAACAGGTGTCAAGCCATGTGTTGCCTCTGTCAATCTGTAATAAGTAGGGGTAAGGACTTTAACCACCTTGGAACATCCTCCCTTATACGTCACCTGCAGCGCATTCATCAAAAGTCAGTGTCAAGTTGTGAAACTTTGGGTAAGAGCGTAAGCAGTCCACTGACACCTAAATCCCTTCTTCCTCTTTTACCCAAGATCCTGCAAGCCACACCATCAACTCCCTCAACGTCAACTTCCTCCTCAGTCAGGAATGTCAGTAGTCCTGCATGCCATGTCACTGGCAAGACTGAGGAGTACTCTCCTAACCGGGATTCCTTCAGAGGATCCTTCAGTGGTATGCCTACTGCTGCTGTTGCTGCCACTGGTGTTGCTGCTGCTGGGAGTCGATCGTCATCCCATAGGGGAAGTTGGAAGACCACTTGTACTACTTCAACTAAGCAATTGGCTGTCCAACAGACCTTTGTGAGTAAGATGAAATATGACAGCAGTCATTCTGTTGCAAAGTTGATAACTGAGGACTTGACAGCTATGTTGGTGTTAGACGTGCATCCGGTATCCGCCATTAGTGCAGTGGGACTTAGAGAATTGTTTGAGGTAGTGTGGCCCCGGTACCAAATCCCATCTAGGTTCCACTTCACTAGGCAGGCGATACCGAGAATGTACAGAGACGTCAGAAAAAGTGTCCTCGATGTCCTAACAAATGCAATTGTACCCACTGTCCACGTAACCACGGACATGTGGACAAGTGGAACAGGGAAGACTAAGAACTATATGACTGTGACAGCCCACTGGGTAGATGTATGGCCTCCCACAGCAACAACAGCAGCAGCGCCAGTAGCAGCATCTCACAAACGCCAACTCGTTCCTAGGCAGTCTATGCTTTGTATCACTGCTTTCCATAAGAGGCACACCGCTGACAACCTCTTACGGAAACTGAGGGACATCATCGCACAATGGCTTACCCCAATTGGACTCACCTGGGGATTTGTGATATCGGACAACACCACCAATATTGTGCGTGCATTACATCTGGGCAAATTCCAGCACGCCCCATGTTTTGCACATACAATTAATTTGGTGGTGCAGGATTTTTAAAAAAATCACAGGGGCGTGCAGGAGATGCTGTCGGCGGCTTGAAAAATTGCGGGTCACTTTCGGCATTCAGCCACTGCGTGCTGAAGATGGAGCACCATCAAACACTCCTGAACCTGCCCTGCCATCACCTGAAGCAACAGGTGGTAACGAGGTGGAATTCAACACTCTATATGCTTCAGAGGATGGAGGAGCAGCAAAAGGCCATTCAAGCCTTTTCATCCACCTACGATATAGGCAAAGGAGGGGGAATGCACCTGACTCAAGCGCAGTGGAGAATGATTTCCATCTTGTGCAAGATTCTTCAACCCTTCGAACTTGCCACACATGAAGTCAGTTCAGACACTGCCAGCTTGAGTTAGGTCATTCCCCTCATCAGGCTTTTGCCAAAGCAGCTGGTGAAATTGAAGAAGGAGCTAAGACGGAGCGATTCCACAAAGTATGTGGGACTTGTGAATGGAGCCTTTCATTCGCTTTGCCAGGATTCAAGGGTGGTCAATCTGTTGAAATCAGAGTACTACATTTTGGCCACTGTGCTCTTAACCTAGGTTTAAAGCCTACGTTGTATCTCTCTTTCCAGCAGACACAGGTGTGCAGAGGTGCAAAGACCTGCTGGTTAGTAAGTTGTCAACTCAAGCGGAACGTGACCCATCAACAGCTCATCCTTCAATTTCTCCCGCCACTGAGGCCTCAATGAAAAGGATAAGATTTCCTAGCCCACCTGCTGGCGGTGACGCAGGGCAGTCAGGAGCGAAAGCTGACATCTGGTCCAGACTGAAGGACCTGCCAACAATTACTGACATGTCTACTGTCACTGCATATGATTCTGTCACCATTGAAAGAATGGTGGAGGATTATATGAGTGACAGCATCCAAGTAGGCATGTCAGACAGTCAGTATGTATACCGGCAGGAAAAAGAGGCAATTTGGATGCCCTTGCACAAACTGGCTTTATTTTACCTAAGTTGCCCCCCTTCAGTGTGTACTATGAAAGAGTGTTTAGTGCAGCCGGTAACCTTGTCAGCGATCGGTGTAGGAGGTTACTTCCATTAAATGTGGAGAAGATGATGTTCATCAAAATGAATTATACATTTCTCCGGGAAGATCTTTACCAGCAATTGCCTCCAGAAAGTACACAGGGACCTGTGATGGTGGATTCCAGTGGGGACGAATTAATACTCTGTGAGGGGGAGGATGTACACAGTGAAAGGGGTGAAGAATCGGAGGATGAGGTCGACATCTAGACTCTGAGGGAACGCCACTACTACACTGTAGTAGATCAGTGGTCAGTGCTAGGAGCTGAGTTCACCACACTGTTGCCGGTGGCCTTCTTTGGGTTCAGGTGATTTCACTGCAGCAGCAATGAACGCACCGCTGCTTGCTGCTGTGGAGAATCAATGGTCATAGTCAGGAGCTGTGGGAGATCCACAGATAGGGCCAGATGCATCATCTCTTGGAAAGTGATAACATGGAGAGTGAAAAAGTACCAGCCAATAAGCTCCTAACTGCCCTTTTTCAAACACAACCTGTGACATGGCAATTGGGAGCTGATTGGCTGTTACTTTTTCTTTCTCCATTTTATCACTCTCCAAGCAATGATGCATCTAGCCCACTGAGTGAAAGGATGCAGGCAAGTGCTTATACAGATTTGCTCAAAACAGTACTGCAAGGTGTCAACAGCTCTATGGGACTCATTACCGTGACAGTCTCTAAAACACACAATCTTGATAGATGTCACCACCTCATGAGAGCAGGGCATTGAGCAACCGCCCCTGACTATGATCTGACCCTGGCTACCATCTCACATTATTGCACTACCGCCCCACACCACATTACTGTATTGTCTCCCCACACTACATTACTGCGCTACCTCCCTACACATTACTGCACTATTACCCTTATTTATCAATGAGTGATACATTTAACTGTGAGTGATAAATTGCACCAGTCAATCAGCTCCTAACTGTGATTTTTCAAACACAGTCTGTAACATGACAGGAGCTGATTGGCTGGTGCAATTTATCACTCACAGTGAAATTTATCACTCATTGATAAATAAAGGCATATGTCTTCACACAATATCACAACACTACATCACTACACTAGCTCCCCATATTACATCCATAGGCATGCACAGCACATTTTATCAGGGGGTGCACCATCGTATGGGCATGTGTAGCACCACCTATTGGCATTCCTTTCCATTCCATATGCACCTTACCTAAATGGTGGTTTCTCACAGCGGGGAACCTCTGAAGAAATGTATCCTCCCTGATCAGACAGCGCCTTCAGTCATTATTCAATTCATGTAGGATATCACACAGTCCGGAAGATGCCTATTTGTGTAGGAATATAACCAAGGTCATCATCATACAAGAGGTTCAACCAGACTCATGTCACGTCCTGTCTTCTGCGTCTCTGAGCCACACCATTATCTCCCCCCCGTGCCTCTAGGCCACACCATCAAGTCCCATCTGTGCCTCCCAGCCACACCATCATCTCCATCCAGCGTCTCTCAGCCACACCATCATCTCCATCCTGCATCTCTCTCAGCCACACCATCTCCTCTTTGCATCTCTCAACCACAACATCATATCCTCTCTGAGTCATCTCTCAGCTACACCATCATCTACCTCCTGCGTCTCTCTACCACACCATCATCTCCCACCTGCATCTCTCACCACCTCCCTCACTTTGTGTCGCTCAGCCGCCTCCCTTCACTCTGTGCCTCTCAGCCTTCCACCCTTCATTCTTCTCCTCTCAGCCTCCCACCCTTCCCTCTATGCCTCTCAACTTCACCCAATCTTTTAAGCCAGCATCCTCCTCCTCTTCCCCCTCATGTCAAACTTTGCTCCTGTGCTCCTTTCAGTTTAGTCAGTCACCCACTCACCTTAGCAGACTAGTCACCCACTCGCACTCCTGTCATCGTCCTGAACCCTCTCATCTATGTAATGGGACAGGCCAGGGTAACACAGGGGAAGTCGGTGGAGTTGTGCCACTGAACTCAAGTGACCGGACTCATTGTAATGCTCACCTCTCTGAGGAAAGCTGGGGTGTACCTGTCCTGATTGGTGCACCTTTCTCCTTGTGGTGTAGCCTGCTGGGCATCTGGACCATGACAATGGTGTCCTCATGGTGGTGGCTGGCCTGGCGGGGAGTCCAGAGACCAGCTTCCTCTGGCCGGTGGCTGGGCTGTGCATCTGGCTGGTGATTTCCCTCATCGGCAAATGGTGCCCACTTCCCGGACTGGTGCTGGTGGGTTTGAATGGTGTCTCGGAGTCCGTGTTGTGGCTGCTAGGCTCTTTTTAACCACACAGTGTCAAGTGTGTGCAGGGAGCCAATGATGTTCAAGCCAGTAGAGGGAGGTGGAACTGGGCTGTATGCATAGCTGTCCAGAGGAGGGGCTGAAATAAAAATTATCCCCCCTTGAATCCGCTTATGGGTGGCTCTCTACATTAGGGTGTGCCTGTGCACACCAGGCACATCCCATGCGCACGCTTATCACTGCACTGACTCCCCACAGTTAGGGTTATCACCTCATCCCTTTAATTCTGGACACATATTTATTATACAGGTTCTGTGGTTGATTAAAACCAGGTGAAATGGAGTCTTTGGGGTAAATTTACTAAAATGGGAGTTCTATTTAAGATGGGATGTTGCCCATAGCAACCAATCAGATTCTACTTCTCATTTATCTAGCACCTTCTAGAAGATAATACCTGGAATCTGATTGGTTGCAACATCCCATCTTAAATAGAACTCCCATCTTAGTATATTTACCCCTTGAAGTCAGCCAGCCACAGAACCTGTGTAATTAATATGTGTCCAGAATTAAAGGGATGAGGTGGTAACCCTACCCACAGTGGCACAGTACATCTCTGCACTACCTACCCATACTACAAAAAAGCACTACACTACCTCCCCACTCTGCACCACTACACTTCCTCACTACACTACATCACTGCACTACCTCCCCACACATACACACTGCATAACAGCACTAACATCCAGCCCACACTACACCACCTACCCACACTACATAACTACCCTGCTCCCCCCCCCCCCCACACACACACACACACACACACACACACACACACACACACACACACACACACACACTATATAACAGCACTAATTCCCCACACTTCATCACTGCACTACTTCCACTCACATATACAGTACATAATAGCTCTAACACCCCAGCCCACACTACACCACCTATCCACACTACATAACTACCCTGCCCCACACACACTCACACACACACACACACACACACACACACACACACACACACACACACACACACTGTATAACAGCACTAATGTCCCACACTACATCACTGCACTACTTCCACTCACATATACAGTACCTAACAGCACTAACACCCCAGCCCACACTACACCACCTACACACACTACATAACTACCCTGCCCCCCCCACATACACACTATATAACAGCACTAAAGCCCCACACTACATCACTGCACTACTTCCACTCACATATACAGTACCTAACAGCACTAACACCCCAGCCCACACTACACCACCTACCCACACTACATAACTACCCTGCCCCGCACACACACTGTATAACAGCACTAATGTCCCACACTACATCATTGCAGCAAATTACTCCACTAACGCTAACCTACTTACTTACTTACTTACTTACTTAACTATACTTACTTTTAATGAGGATGCCTGTATCTCTTTTCTCTGGTTCCTGGCTGCGTGCACAGAACCCCCACCTCTTGAGAAGGCAGGCTCGGACAGGACAGGGGATAAGGATGGGAGGAGTACAATAAAAGAGGGAGGCAGCTGGGTATAGCAGCAGGAGGGTCCGGGCCTGGACCTGGAGATGGGAGGGGTTATATAGACATCAATGCATACTCACTAAAATGCAGCAGCAGGGCAGGGGAGGAGTGACTAACCACGGCATCTGAATATGTGGGACCAGTACACCAGTTGAGGCAGGCAGGTAGGAGGTAAGCAGCCGACTGTCTGACACTGCCAGTGCCACCCCCTCTGCGAGAAAGAGGTGGGGCCTAGTGCATTAGTGCAAGCTGCAGTAGAAGGGGAAACAAATTCCTTTCTCTACAGCAGCACAGAAAGCTGTAAAATCCAGTAGGCCTATTTGGGAGAGTGGGCCTGGAGCTGCAGCTCCATCAGCCCCATTGTTAATCCAGCCCTGGGTGGTGTCCTGTGTTGTATATTATTTATTCCAAATAAAAGGGTTATATACATTACTTATATTATTATCCAAATAATTTTTATAGGGTGTATAAAACACACCCTGTGTGGTGTAGGGGTATGCTCGCTTGTGCTGCATATTATTATAATAGCTCCAAATAAAAGGGTTATTATTATCCAAATTAATTTTACAGGCTTTGCCATGTGTGTGTGTGTGGTTTTGGGGTACACTCTCCTGTGCCACCAATATTGTGCGTGTATTACATCTGGGCAAATTCCAGCACGTCCCATGTTGTTTGTGCTGCACACTTGTGTCACTTAGCTTAGTCATACAGCTACCTCATTGCACCTCTTTTTCTTCTTTGCTTGATGTTTTGTTTGGGGCCTAGTTTTTTTTAAGTGCCATCCTGTCTGCAACTGCAGTGCGACTCCTAGGTGGGCCAGGTGATTGTGCCGCACACTTGTGTCGTTTAGCTTAGTCATACAGCTACCTCATTTCACCTCTTTACTTCTTTGTGTGAGGTGCTGTTTGGGGCCTAGTTTTTTTTAGTGCCATCCTGTCTGCTACTGTAGTGCCACTCCTAGATGGGCCAGGTGTTTATGCCGCACACTTGTGTCGCTTAGCTTAGTCATCCAGCCACCTCGGTGCAACCTTTTGGCCTAAACACAATATTGTGAGGTGTTCAGAATAGACTGGAAATGAGTGGAAACGTATATTATTGAGGTTAATAATACCATAGGATCAAAATTACCCCCAAATTCTGTGATTTTAGCTGTTTTTATGTTTCCCCCCCCCAAAATCATCCAGATCCAAAACCAAAACCAAAACTCGAAAGGGTGGTTTTGGCAAAACCAATCCAGATCCAAAACACGAGGATGGAACCAGAACCAAAACACAAAACACGAAAAGTGCCCGCCGCACATCTCCAATAGTAAGTAGTTGCAACAGTGGTTTATTGGGCTTTTGTCTCATGGCAGTGACATCAGCCACACCTATGGTAACCATACCCTTGAATTCAGTATCATCTGGTAGGGTAGATCCCCATGGGTCTTCATTTAGTGGTATTTATTCAGCTCATCTCTGTTGATGTTTCGATTTAGCGTTGGCTTTTGCAATAACAGCATCTGCTTGATGTTGCATATTGGAGAGGTCTTGGCAAAGTCCTGTGCTGTGCTGATTCAATTACCTTTCACTTTTGTCATCCATTGATGAGGTCAATTAAGAAAAAAAATTCTACTAAATGAAGATTGGTGCGTGTCCACTGTCATTTCTGCCATCGTATTTGGATTAGAACCGTGGATCCCTTCTTGGGCTATGGGCCTAACTCAGATCTTATCGTAGCAGCAAATTTGTTAGCTAATGGGCAAAACCAGATAAAACATGTGCAGAGAGAGTTAGATTTGGGTGTGGTGTGTTCAAACTGAAATCTAAATTACAGTGAAAAAATAAAGCAGCCAGTATTTACCCTGAACAGAAACAAAATAACCCACCCAAATCTAACTCTCTCTGCACATGGTTTTGCCCATTAGCTAACAAATTTGCTGTTGCGATAAGATCTGAAATAGACCCTATGTGTGCTGCTATTGAATTGGAAAATACCCTATACCCCATTAGACTGTAACTCCCTCTGACAACCTCATCTTTCCTATACTCCCCATCCCTGACTGTGACTACCTCTGACAACCTTTCCATCCCTGACCATGACTCCATCTAACAACCTCATCTTTCCTATATTCCCATCCCTGACCGTGACTCCCTTTGACTATTCTCATCTTTCCTATACTCCCCATCCCTGACTGATACTCCCTCTGACAACCTCATCTTTCCTATACTCTCCCATCCCTGACCGTGACTCCTTCTGACAACCTCATCTTTCCTATACTCCCCCTGCCATGCCTGACTCCCTCTGACAACCTCATCTTTCCTATACTGCCATCCCTGACCGAGACTCCCTCTGACAACATCATCTTTCCTATACCCCTATCCCTGACTGTGACTCCCTCTGACAACCTCATCTTCCCTATACCCCCCATACCTGATCGTGACTCCCTCTGACAACCTCATCTTCCCTATACCTCCATCCCTGATCGTGACTCCCTCTAACAAGCTTTTCTTCCACATACAAACATTATTTCTGATTTTGAGTCCATCCAACTACCTTCTTTTCCCTGGGAGGAACGAGGGAATGAGAGGTGTGCGGGTGGGAGATGGAAGGAGTGAGTGAGAGGTGCAGGGGTGAGAGATGGAAGAAGGGAATGAAAAACGTAGGGTTAAAGAGGGATAAAGGGGATGGGAGGTGCAGGGGATAATTAAGGGAAGGGGGAAGTAAAAGGAACAGGTGTGATATGTGAGACATTAAGGAAAGAAGAAATAAAACAGATATGGGGAAGAGGTGGATGGACACAGGCTAGGTGTATTTAGTCACTTACAATGTACAATGACATCTGAAGTCACCATTTACTGATTTACTGGGGTTTATTATACATATATTTGCATCACTTGTATATTATATAGAGATCACCATGTAATAGACTTGTGCTAAGTCTCACTTTGCTCATATTGTTAACAAGGAGGGAAATTCCACCCCATACCTTATACCTCAGGAATGTTGGTATACATGTGGTAGACTTAATTCTAATGTAACTACATCAATACTGGTGTGATGTTATGGATGATGAAAGGTACAGGAGCACGTGAGGAGGTATTCCAGCACATTCAATCATTATACAGTACTGCATATGTGTCATTGCTCACAGGGAATGACTAACCTATAATTTCTTTATTCTAAATGCATAATACATGAATAAACAGAGTGTTCTACTTCTACAGACTCTGGGCCTAATTTAGACCTGATCACTCACTAGTGTTTTTTTGCAGTCCAGCATTCGCACAGTCGCCACCCACCAGGGAGTTTATGTTAGCTGTGCAAGTGTGCGATCGCATGTGTAGCCGAGCGGTACAAAAAACCTGTGCAGTTTCTGAGTTGCCCAGAACTTACTCAGCCGCAGCAATCACTTCAGCCTGTCCGGGGTCAGAATTGACGTCAGAAACTTGCCCTGCAAACGCTTGGGAACGCCTGCGTTTTTCCAACCACTACCAGAAAACGGTCAGTTGACACCCACAAATTCCTTCTTCCTGTCAATCACCTTGCGATTGGCTGTGCGAATGGATTCTTCGTAAAACCCATCGCACAGCAACGATCCGCTTTGTACCTGTGTGATGTGCTTGCGCATTGCGGTGCATACGCATGCGCAGTTCTGACCTGATCATAGCGCAGCAAAAAACGCTAGCGGGCGACAATGTCTGAATTACCCCCTTAGGGGGTTATTCAGAGATGGGCGCAGATCTTGCTTCTGGAAGGTTGCGGTTGTATGGTGAAGGGTTTGCGCACATGCATTATGGTCAGTGCACGTATGCTGAGCCTCTTGATGTGACTGCTGCGTGTGAACACGCAGCTGTGTCCAGCTCTGAATAGACCCCTTAGGGCTCTAACTTCATTTAAAATCTCCTATATGACACTCTTAAACTGCCTGTAACATGGCAGTTAGGAGCTGATTGGCTAGTACTTTATCTCTCTCCAATTTATCTCTCTCTCTAAGGGGCCGCTTTATCACATTTATCACCATCTGCATCTGATGATGCGGATGATAGGTGATAATATCGGCCAAACTCGCAATGCGATAATTGAGTACATCGCATGGATGTATCAATTATCGCATGCAGTGACAGTGCTTGCGGGCAAGCTCTTTCACTACGATGCCTCTCTGCAGCATCATCAGGGTATTTTTCGTAAAAATACCTTGATGTCCGTCCGTTGCTACCACAATCTCATGGTAAAGGTGAAAAGATGACACCACCTTAGGCAAACAACCAGGGTGAGTTCTAAGAACTGCCCGGTCACGGGGAAAATCAGAAAGGGTGGACAACAGGACAGAGCGCTTAGGTCTGACACCCTCCTAGCAGAGGCAATAGCCAATAGGAACAGGGCCTTGGCCGTGGCCATTTAAGGTCCACTGACTCAAGAGGTTCAAATGGAGACTCTTGCAGGCCATTCAGGACACCTGACAGATCTCATGGAGGTTGAATGTTAGGAATAGACGCAATTTTTCTCTGAAACCACACAGACAAGACAGAGATATGAACCTTGAGGGAGGCCAGATGAAGGCCTAAGTCCAGGCCTTGTTGCAGAAAAGCCAGAAGTCTGGAAGTACTGAATTTGTAAGCATCGTAATTCTTAGCAGCACACCAGGTGAAGTAAGAATTTCAAACCCTGTAGTAAATCCATGCAGATGCCGGTTTACAGGCCTTCAGCATAGTTTGGACAACCACCTCGAAGAATCATTTGGCCCTCAGGAGTGAAGCTTCAAGAGCCACGCCTCCAAAGCCAGTCTGGCCAGATCCGGGTAGACACAAAGGCCCTGAAAGAAGAGGTCTGGGTGTTGAGGAAATAGAAGAGGATGCTCTATCGATAGACCCTGCAGGTCTGAGAACCAATGCCGTCTGGGCCATGCTGGAGCGACTAGAAATAGTATTCCTCCTTGTTTGAACTTCCGCAGTACCCTGGGCAGGAGTGACACTGGAGGGAACACGTAGGGCAGCCGAAAGTAACATGGAATTGCCAGTGCGTCCACAAACGCTGCTTGAGGATCTCTGGTTCTTGATCTGAAGATCGGAACTTTGTGATTGTGTCGAGACGCCATCAGGTCTACATCTGGTAGGCCCCACTTGTCCACTAGGAGTTGAAAGACTTCCTGATGAAGACTCCACTCTCCAGCATGCACGTCCTGACGACTGAGGAAATCCGCTTCCCAGTTGAGGAGTGAATGAACACTGCCGATATTGCTGGCAGATGGCGTTCCGCCCAACGAAGGATTTTTGACACTTCCATCATTGCCATGCAGCTTCGAGTGCGGCCTTGATGGTTTATGTATGCCACCATGGTGGCATTGTCTGACCGTACCTGAACAGGCCTGTTTTGTATCAGAGGCAAGGCGAGAGACAAAGCATTGAACATTGCCAGCAATTCCAGAATGTTTATCGGGGGGAGTGATTCCTCCATGGTCCACGGACCCTGTAAAGAGTGTTGTTCCAACACCGCGCCCCAACCCCTCAGACTGGCATCTGTAGTCAGTAAGACTCAGTTGGAGATCCAGAAGGGATGGCCCCTGCTCAACTGCTGGCCCTGTAGCCACCAGGTCAGCGACAACGAACCTCTGGGAGGGAACACACAACCAACTGAAGAGCTTGCACTTTTAATGAATCTGAAGGGATAACCATGGTGCAAAACTGGCAAGGGGGACGTCTCTTGAAAGAGACTGCTTACCCGTGAGAGACAACTTCTTGCACCCATCTGTCTGAAGTGGTCTTTAACCAGAGCTGGGTGAATCTCAGATGTCGGCCTCCCACCCTGGGATCCCCCAGGGGGAGGCCCGCCCCATCATGCAGCAGGCTTGTCGTGTTTAGAAGCAGGCTGATGGGCGGCCCAGGATTGTTTGGCCTTGGGCTTAGTGGTATTGGAAGCACAAGCTTGTCTCGGTTATGTCTGACCTTTAGCTTTCCCTTGAGGTCAAAAGGAGCACAAAGTGGTACCTTTAGCCTTCTGTGTAGAAGGAGTAGTATTAGGGAGAAAGGCAGTCTTAGCAGCCGCCAAGTCAGCCACAAATTTTATTGAGGTCTTCCCCAAATAAGATGTCTCCCTTAAACAGGAGTACCTCCAAGGTCTTTTTGGAGTCCAGGTTCACCTTCCATGACCTCAACCACAGAATATGGCGAGCTAGGATGGATGTAGTCGATGCCTTGGCTGCCAACATACCCACCTCAAAGGACGCCTCCTGAATGTAGTAGGCGGCGGTGGTGATATGAGACTGGTATTGTGTGGCATTGTCTGATATATCCTGGGGCAACTCATCCTCTAATGCCTGAACCCATGCTTCAATTCCTTTTGCAGCCCAGGAGGCTGCTATAGTGGGTCTATGCACAGCACCTGTAAGGGAGTAAGTAGACTTAAGGCATCCCTCCACACGCTTATCTGTTGGTTCCTTCAGTGAGGTGACAGTGGTGACAGGCAGAGTAGATGACACCACCAGACGGGTGACATGGGAATCCACCGGCTGTGAATTTTCCCACTCGTTACACAACTCTATAGGGAGAGAATAGTGAGCTACCGTCCTTTTAGACAGGGAGAATTTCTTCCAGGGTTCTTGTCATATATCCACCAAATGGTCAGAATGTGGTAATAATGCTTTAGTTACCTTCTGACGTTTAAACTTATCAGGTTTTTAGACACCGTAGTGGAATCCTCCTCATCATCTGATATTTGCAGGATCTGCTTAACAGCAATCACTAGGTCAGGGACATCAACCTAAGTTGTAGATTCCTCATCAGAAGCAGCTGTGTCAGTGTCTGACGGGCAGGGCCGTTTCTAGACAATTTGGCTCCCAGTGCGAGATTTAAAAATGCGCCCCCCCCCCCCATTGCTATAAAAAAAATTGAGTGCCCCCCATATAGGCATAAAAATAAATAGCATGCGCGCGCCAAAGGCGCGCGCGCTCCCGACAAGGGTGTGTGGCCTGATTAAAATGGGCGTGGTCTCATTAAAGTGGGCGCGGCCTCGTCTGATATCATCACACCCACCACAGGAAAAAAAAAAGTCCCCTTTTTACACATTACAGCAGGCAAGTGTCCCCATATTACACAGCGCGGCAGGCAGGTGTCCCCATTTTACAAAGTGCGGCAGGCAGGTGTCCCCATTTTACACAGTGCAGCAGGCAGGTGTCCCCATTTTACACAGTACGGTAGGCAGATATCCCCATTTTACACAGTACGCAGGCAGGTGTCCCCATTTTACACAGTGCGGCAGGCAGGTATCCCCATTTTACACAGTACGGCAGGCAGGTATCCCCATTTTACACAGCGCGGCAGGCACGTGCCCCCATTTTACACAGTGCGGCAGGCAGGTATCCCCATTTTACACAGTACGGCAGGCAGATATCCCCATTTTACACAGTACGCAGGCAGGTGTCCCCATTTTACACAGTGTGGCAGGCAGGTATCCCCATTTTACACAGTACGGCAGGCAGATACCCCCATTTTACACAGTACGTAGGCAGGTGCCCCCATTTTACACAGTGCGGCAGGCAGGTATCCCCATTTTACACAGTGCGGCAGGCAGATATCCCCATTTTACACAGTACGCAGGCAGGTGCCCCCATTTTACACAGTGCGGGAAGCAGGTGTCCCCATTTTACACAGTGCGGCAGGCAGTTATCCCCATTTTACACAGTGCGGCAGGCAGATATCCCCATTTTACACAGTACGCAGGTAGGTGCCCCCATTTTACACAGTGCGGCAGGCAGGTGCCCCCATTTTACACAGTGCGGCAGGCAGGTGCCCCCATTTTACACAGTGCGGCGGCAGGTATCCCCATTTTACACAGTGCGGCAGGCAGATATCCCCATTTTACACAGTACGCAGGTAGGTGCCCCCATTTTACACAGTGCGGAAGGCAGGTGCCCCCATTTTACACAGTGCGGCAGGCAGGTGCCCCCATTTTACACAGTGCGGCAGGCAGATATCCCCATTTTACACAGTGCGGCAGGCAGGTATCCCCATTTTACACAGTGCGGCAAGCAGGTATCCCCATTTTACACAGTGCGGCAGGCAGGTGTCAAGTGGGGGGGGAGGGAAGGGGGAGAGAGAGAGAGATAGATATAATACTTACATCTTCCCGCTCTTCGGGTCCCGCCGACTCACGTCCCTCGCGCTGGCCGCCTCCTCCTTCCAGGCTTATCTCCTCTCCTCCCTCTCCCCGAGCGCTCCTGCTCGGGGGGCGGAGTTTCACGGAATGACGTGTTTGCGTTGTGACGTCACGACGCAAACGCGTCATTCCGCAAAACTCCGCCCCCCCGCTCGGGGAGAGGGAGGAGAGGAGATAAGGAGTCACAAAGTGCCGCGGCGGGCGCCCCGTGCGGTTGCACGGCTCGCCCGCCACTAGAAACGGCACTGCTGACGGGACATTGTGCTCCCTGTCCTCTTAATAAGAAGAATCTTCTGAGAGATTAGTGGATTGTGAGGAGGAAGTGTCCCGCTTAGATGACCCCGTGGCACTAGAGTGGCTTGGGGCAATCTTATGTCTAACCAAAGATTGATTCAATTACTGCAACTGGGTAGACAAATTATCCACCCAAGGTGGATCTACCATAGGGACAATATGTGACTGTAATGGTACAGGAAGTCCCATAGGGGGTGTAAGGCATGTGACAAGTGTATTTAACATAGTTGAGAATGCCACCCAAGGTGGCTCCTGATTGGATACAGGAGCTGCGGACTGACTGGGAGATGTATGGCACATAGTACACAGACCATCATACAAAACTTCCCCCTTAAGCAAAGCCTTGGCACATGCACTGTAGGATGCAGGAGCGTCCTCGGATTTACCGCCCTTTGTGTTAGACATTTTCAGTAAATGCAACAATAGCGCGTATAAGTACGATACAGCCAGACAGAGTACAATACCTGCGAATAAATTCCTTAGTATGTGACCGCGGACACAGTACACAATACCAGCGAATGAGTCCGGTATTATGTGACTGAGTTCCCAGTACACAACACCAGCAATTTAATCCGGTATTATGTGACTCGGTAATTACTGTGAAGCACTATATATGAGACCCTGACGCAGCTAGTCCTTTAGGGTACAGAATACAGCAGGCATTCCCAACCACGGTCCTCAAGGCACACCAACAGTGCAGGATTTAGTGATATCCAGGCTGCAGCACAGATGGTTAAATCAAAATAACTGAGCTACTAATTAAGTCACCTGTGCTGAAGCCTGGATATCACTAAAACCTGCACTGTTAGTGTGCCTTGAGGACCGTGGTTGGGAATGCATGGAATACAGTGATAGACAAAGCTGGGATACACTGAAAGTGAAATCCACACAGCAGATACAGGCACACACAGTCACAGTGACAATGCAGATAATTATTTTAGAAAGACAATAAAACTGCACTGGACTAGTATAGGTATATAAATATAACAAAGCACGGTCTTAGACCGGATGCATATATCAGAATACTCGTACAATATATTCTGTCACAAGTACACTTGTTCTTAACTAACACTGTCTTTATATTGACATGTAGAATACTTAAGTGTCTGTAAAATCGCAGTGCTGATGTACAGGCGGATTTACAGGGGTGACCTTACCCTGCAGTCCCGGAGACCAGTCGCAACTATGCTTAGAAGGTGGTGCCCAGCGTCTCAGTCAGGAAGTGAGGGAGAGTGTGAGGCAGCTCCAGGGCGGGAACACCAGCAGTAGATGGCGACCTGAGCTGGGGGAGGGGCTACAAGTCAAGCGCCTTCTCCCCTATACTGGTCCTCACCACCTGGTACTATGGAGTGGGCTTTAGTACACCTGACCTGTACTCCTATGCCCTTTAGTAGAGTTGGCTTTAGTACACCCGACCTGTACTCCTATGCCCTGGTGGATATAGTGGGGTCCCTGCTTGGTGACAGTGTCCACACCAGTATCGCAGTCTCCCTAGACTGCGATCAGAATGCGATTTAATGGCGGGTCCCACTTGGGTGACCCTCTTACCTCCTCCCTTCATAGCAGCCATGCAAACCAGGAGAGCGCTGCAAACGTGTGCCCAATGCCGGAGCGTCCCCGCCGCAAGTACCCGGGAACTGAGCCAGCAGGAGTATGCGACGCCGCTGGGGAGGTGACGGAACCGCAGCACAGAATGTCACCCTGACGTGTAAGTGCTGCTACCCTTGAAGTCTTCTAATAAAAGCTTTTTCAGGGCTGCTCAGTGCAGCCCCCTGTTAAGTGACCTGCGCTGCAGGGCATCAACTCGAAACTGAGCTCACAGTGCCTGGAGGCGGGGTTATAGAGGAGGCCCCAGTGCACCCTGGGACAGTCTAAAGCTTTAGCCTGTTGGTGCCTGGATCAAGATCCATCTCTACACCTGATGTTTCCCTGTGGAAACCAATGTACCCCGCTGCAGAAATAATGTTAATAAATAGGCCCCTAAGGCTTAGTACATCTGCCCCATAGAGAACTGACTGCACAATACAATCATGAAATACTGACACAAAGAAATAGTAATAATAAAATAGATTGGTGCAGAGGTGTAGCTAGGTGCCATGGTGCCCGGAGCAAGGGTATGTTTTGGTGCCCCTCCCCTGTACTGAATTGAGGGCCTAGCCAAAATGTGGTGGCATGCTACATTTGAAAAGAAACAATATTTAAAAATCCTAAATTTGTGACAGGGCCGGTTCTAGACCTCGTGCAGCTCAGGGCAAAAATTTCTTTGAGTGCCACCCATGTTTAAAATAGGGTCAGTGTGTGCCGAAGGCTTGCGTCAATAATTTAGAGGTATGGCAGTACGGATGGTGTAATGGTTAGCCTTACTGTCTCATACTGGTGGGTTAATTGGATGCCAATTAAAATTAACTCTGTTGTGTGTGTGTGGTAAGGAATATAGATTGTAAGCTTCCCGGGACAGGGACAGGGACTGATGTGAATGGTGAAATATTCTATGTAATGTGCTGTGGAATATGTGAGTGATATATAAATAACTGGAAATAATAAATAAATAATGCCTTCATTGGGAAGGTGTATGGCCAAAAAATCATACCAATTCACATTATACCGCACAGTAGTACCACTTATACATGTTATGCCACACAGTGGAGACCCTTATACACGTTACACCACACAGTGGAGACCCCTATACACGTTACACTATGCTTGAGACCTTTTCTCTAACGTCCTAGAGGATGCTGGGGTCCACATTAGTACTATGGGGTATAGACAGGTCCACTTGGAGCCATTGGCACTTTAAGAGTTTGAGAGTGTAGGCTGGCTCCTCCCTCTATGCCCCTCCTACCAGACTCAGTTTAGAAAATGTGCCCGGAGGAGCCGGTCACAGCTATGGGAGCTCTACAGAGTTTCTCTGGAAAAGGTTATTTTTTAGAGATTTTTATTTTACAGGTAGGCTGCTGGCAACATCCTCCCTGCTTTGTGGGACTAAGGGGGGGAGTAGTGTCTGCCCTGCGGGGTCTGAGCCACTATCTCCGCTGACAGGACACTGAGCTCCTGAGGTGATCGAACGTTCCCCGTCACAGGGGATCGCTCACCCCGGCAGCATGCTGCCACACCCATGTGACCCAGCCTGACACCCAGTAACCTCGCTCACACCCATATGACCAAGCCTGGCACCCAGTAACCTCCCTCACACCCATGTGACCCAGCCTGGCATCCAGTAACCCCCCTAAAACATATATACCCCTGCCCTGCGCCAGTCACCTCGCTCTCTCTCTTTATTGGTAGCAGCATTGGAGCGGGGTCTGCCTGAGTTCAGCTCTGACTGACTTGGAGCTGGACTGGGGGTGGGGCTGCCAGCTGGAGTGTGAGAGAAGGGCAGCCAGCAGCAGCTGAAGTGCTGGGGCCAGGGACTGCACGGAGGAAGCCTGGAGGCTGTCCCTGCTCTGGCAGCCGAAGGAAAGACACCCCCGGGGCTCTGGTGCACATAGATGTGGGTAAATTCCTACAGGCAGGGACATCCTCTCCCTGCCGGCTGCTACATTCTGCATCAGCCGGCCCCACTGATGCCTCCTCCATAGAATGCCGTGCCCCCAGCTCTCTCTGCGCACTACAGAACGACCACCGCTACTGACAACTTGCGGTGGCCGGCCATCTCCCAGGACGACAAACAGGGGGGCAAATGTATTAACCTGGAGATGGCATAAGGAAGTGATAAACCAGTGATATATGCAAGGTGATAAATGCACCAGCCAATCAGCTCCAATATGCAAATTGACAGTTAGGAGCTGACTGGCTGGTGTGTTTATCACCTTGCACATATCACTGGTTTATCACTTTCTTATGTCTTCTCCAGGTTAATATATCTGCCCCAGGGTTTGCGGGGCAGCTCCACCTCTAAGAGCTGCTCGCAGAGATCTGTGGCGGCCGGACAGGCAGGAGAATGCTGCAATTGGCTGGTAACACATGAAGGGGGGGGGGGGGGGGGGGGCGGAGCTGCAGCACGGGTATCGTCCTCCCGGTCAGCAAATGCATTCCTGATTGGGAGGACACTAATTGGACAAATAAATTACTAAATTGGGTTTAGGGCTAATGGGTGGTCCGGTGCACTCCGGATCTCCCCCCCCCCCCCATAGGCATTTCTAGTAGTGATGAGTGGGTTCGGTTCCTCGGGATCCGAACCCCCCCGAACTTCACCCATTTTACACGGTTCCGAGGCAGACTCGGATCTTCCCGCCTTGCTCGGTAAACCCGAGCGCGCCCGGACGTCATCATCCCGCTGTCGGATTCTCGCGAGATTCGTATTCTATATAAGGAGCCGCGCGTCGCCGCCATTTTCACTCGTGCATTGGAGATGATAGCGATAGGATGTGCAGCGTTCTCTCAGTTTCTGTGTTCAGTGTGCTGCAAATATTTGTGCTCAGTGTGCTGCAAATATCTGTGCTCAGTGTGCTTGCAAATATCTGTGCTCAGTGTGCTGAAAATATCTACGTTCTCTGCCTGAAAAACGCTCCATATCTGTGCTGCATTGTAGTATATAGTAGGAGGACAGTGCAGAATGTTGCTGTGACCACCAGTATATATATAGCAGTACGGTACAGTAGTCCACTGCTCTACCTACCTCTGTGTCGCCAAGTATACTATGCACCCATACCTGTGCTGCATTTTAGTTGTGCACAGTATATAGTAGGAGGGGACAGTGCAGAATGTTGCTGTGACCACCAGTATATATATATATAGCAGTACGACACAGTAGTCCACTGCTCTACCTACATCTGTGTCGTCAAGTATACTATGCATCCATACCTGTGCTGCACTTTAGTTGTGCGCAGTATATATAGTAGGAGGGGACAGTGCAGAATGTTGCTGTGACCATCAGTATATATATATATATAGCAGTACGGTACATTAGTCCACTGCTCTACCTACCTCTGTGTCGTCAAGTATACTATGCATCCATACCTGTGCTGCATTTTAGTTGTGCGCAGTATATAGTAGGAGGGGACAGTGCAGAATGTTGCTGTGACCACCAGTATATATATATAGTAGTACGGTACAGTAGTCCACTGCTCTACCTACCTCTGTGTCGTCAAGTATACTACAAAAGTTCAGTAAAATGACCCAAAAATCAAAATTAAAAGCGTCTGATGAGAAGCGTAAACTTGCCAATATGCCATTTACGACACGGAGTGGCAAAGAATGGCTGAGGCCCTGGCCTATGTTCATGGCTAGTGGTTCAGAATAACATGAGGATGGAAGCACTCATCCTCTCGCTAGAAAACTGCAGTGTCACTCCTAGATGGGCCAGGTGTTTGTGTCGGCCACTTGGGTCGCTTAGCTTAGTCACACAGCTACCTCATTGCACCTCTTTTTTTCATTGCATCATGTGCTGTTTGGGGACTATTTTTTAAATCTGCCATCCTGTCTGACACTGCAGTGCCACTCCTAGATGGGCCAGGTGTTTGTGTCGGCCACTTGGGTCGCTTAGCTTAGTCACACAGCTACCTCATTGCACCTCTTTTTTTCTTTGCATCATGTGCTGTTTGGGGACTATTTTTTAAATCTGCCATCCTGTCTGACACTGCAGTGCCATTCCTAGATGGGCCAGGTGTTTGTGTCGGCCACTTGGGTCGCTTAGCTTAGTCACACAGCTACCTCATTGCACCTCTTTTTTTCTTTGCATCATGTGCTGTTTGAGGACTATTTTTTAAATCTGCCATCCTGTCTGACACTGCAGTGCCACTCCTAGATGGGCCAGGTGTTTGTGTCGGCCACTTGGGTCGCTTAGCTTAGCCATCCAGCGACCTCGTGCAAATTTTAGGACTAAAAATAATATTGTGAGGTGTGAGGTGTTCAGAATAGACTGGAAATGAGTGGAAATTATGGTTATTGAGCTTAATAATACTTTGGGATCAAAATGACCCCCAAATTCTATGATCTAAGCTGTTTTTGAGGGTTTTTTGTAAAAAAAATACCCAAATCCAAAACACACCTGAATCCGACAAAAAATTTTCAGGGAGGTTTTGCCAAAACGCGTCCGAATCCAAAACACGGCCGCGGAACCGAATCCAAAACCAAAACACAAAACCCGAAAAATTTCCGGTGCACATCACTAGTTTCTAGGGAGGAGAACACCCATGTGCAGACTTCGTGTGTGGACCCGCTCCTCTCCCATTCTGTCGGCGGCGCTGTTAGCGCTATGAGTGAGCACTAGAGACTCTGGCACAGTGCTAGAGGCTACAGCACATGCGCGCGTCTCCAAAAAAATGGTGCAGCAGCCATTTTTTTGGAGACCTGTGCATGCGCTGTAGACTCTAGCACTGTACCAGAGTCACTAGTGCTCTCTCAGAGATCTGACAGCCCTGCCGGCTACGGGACTCAGGAGAGGAGGGGGCCCACACACGGACACCGATGGACACCAGAAAGGTATGTATAGGAGAAATGGGTGCGGTGTGGGCCCCCTTCTGGACCCAGGGGCCCGTGTGCACTGCACACACTGCACCCATTATAGATACGCCACTGCCCCCCCCCCCCTACTTTCGCCTATGATAGGCCCATGGCCCACATTCTGAGTTCGCTCGCTAGCTGCTTTTAGCAGCATTGCACACGCTAGGCCGCCGCCCTCTGGGAGTGTATCTTAGCTTAGCAGAATAGCGAACGAAAGATTAGCAGAATTGCTAATAAATAATTCTTTGCAGTTTCTGAGTAGCTCCAGACCTACTCACAGACTGCGATCAGATCAGTCCGTTTAGTTCCTGGTATGACGTCACAAACACGCCCTGCGTTCGGCCAGCCACTCCCCCGTGTCTCCAGACACTCCAGCGTTTTTCCCTGACACGCCTGCGTTTTTTAGCACACTCCCGGAAAACGCTTAGTTACCACCCAGAAACGCCCCTTTCTTGTCAATCATTTACCGATCAGCAAAGCGACTGAAAAGCGCCGCAGAATCCACAGCAAATCTGCTAAGTTTTTAGTTAAATAACTAAGCGCATGCGCCCTGCGTACCATGCGCATGCGCATTTAGCAACAAATCGCAGCATAGCGAAAATCGGTAACGAGCGAACAACTCAGAATGACCCCCCATGTTCTTTTAGCTCTTTTAGAGTAGACAGGCTGTATGAACATGATTTCCTCCTTCCTTCCTTCCTTCCTTCCTTCCTTCCTTCCTTCCTTCCTTCCTTCCTTCCTTCCTTCCTTCCTTCCTTCCTTCCTTCCTTCCTTCCTACCACTATTCAGCAGGGTAGATGCTAGAATCAAGTGGCCTAAAGGACCTATGATGTCAGTGGGAGGAGCCACATCACTAGGAGGAGGAGCTAGGCCAGCGGGATAGTTCTTCTACTATCCACGCCACCAACTACTACCTTTAGTAACCCGAAGTGTGGCAAGCAAAGCGAGCCCGCGAGGGTACATTTCGGGTACCCTGTTCGGGCATGGCTCCTCCCCCATGCCCGCAAGGAGCTCTTTTACACTCACCCCGCTGCCTGCATTGGCCGGCTGCCAGGATCCCGGCGCCGATATGCTGGACGCTGGGATCCCGACAGCCGGCCACTCGTAGTACACCCATTCAGAAGCTGGGTACATCATTATACCTCTGGGCTGTGGCTTCCAAGGAAATTATAAATGTCCTATAGGCACATGTCAGATGGAAATCAGCATACAGGTTACATAACATTACTAGATAACATCTTATTTAAAATTAAAACCCGTCCCCAGGTTCTGATTGTCCCACGGGCCAGTGGATGAAAAAGCAAGAATGACCATTGTTGGGTGAAATCACCAATGGTTCTCCATTTCAAACTTTGTCGACATCGATGGTCACTTGTAGTTTTATGGTTGATGGTATCCAGCGCAAAAATGACCATTCCTACTTAGTTGTATGGAGAGCAGCAACAGGCTCACATGAACACTAGCAATCACCTGCGGCTTGCACTAATGGGCCCTACACACTGGCCGAGGTGCAATACAATGAGCAAGTCCAGAGATTTGCCTGGATACAGTGCAGGCCCAAAGGCAACAGTTTGTAACGGCACCTATGTATCATCCAATGGTGAAAAATGTATAAACACATGTAACTATGACAGGGAAGGTGGGCCCCTCTAAGCTCCGGGACCCATTGTAGCTGCACTCCTTCTACCTATGGTAGCTACACCCTTGTATATAATACATGTAACAGTGACAGGGAAGGTGGGCCCCTCTCAGCTCTGGGCCCCATAGCTGCTCTTCCTGCACCTATGGTAGCTACACCCTTGTTTATAACTCATGTAACTGTGACAGGAAAGGTGAGTCCCTCTCAGCTATGGGCCCCATAGGCGCTGCACTCCCTGCACCTATGGTAGCTACACCCTTGTATATAACACATATAACTGTGACAGGAAAGGTGGGACCTTTCAGCTCTGGGCCCCATAGTAGCTGCGCTCCCTGCACCTCTGGTAGCTACACCTTTGTTTATAACTCATGTAACTGTGACAGGGAAAGAGGGCCCCTCTCAGCTCTGGGCCCCATAGGCGCTGCACTCCCTGCACTTATGGTAGCTACACCCTTGTATATAACACATATAACTGTGACAGGAAAGGTGGGCCCTCTCAGCTCTGGGCCCCATAGTAGCTGCGCTCCCTGCACCTCTGGTAGCTACACCTTTCTTTATAACTCATGTAACTGTGACAGGAAAAGTGGGCCCCTCTCAGCTCTGGGTCCCATAGGCGCTGCACTCCCAGCACCTATGGTAGCTACACCCTTGCCCATGCCTTGCTTGCAGTAAGGACCTCTGTAACGTCTGGGTATATGAGCAAATAGAATGCGTGTATGAGTGTTGTTGAGTATAAAAAGTGAATTTATTATTGCAAAACAACACACAGTAACTGAAACCGTGTATGACAGACTGAAACCGTGTATGACAGTTTATTACACGCTCTCATGATAGGATTTGAAAATTGATACAATTAAATCTTTATGTGATTATGGAAAGGCAAAACATAAGACTGAATCTAAGAAGTTGTGTTAAAAGTCAAAATATATCTTTACATGGAGCCTGATAGCTATAATGCAAGTAACATACTAGTAAGTATTATTGCGTTATTCATCAAGGTTTCTTGGCCCTCATTCCGAGTTGTTCGCTCGGTATTTTTCATCGCATCGCAGTGAAAATCCGCTTAGTACGCATGCGCAATGTTCGCACTGCGACTGCGCCAAGTAACTTTACTATGAAGAAAGTATTTTTACTCACGGCTTTTTCTTCGCTCCGGCGATCGTAATGTGATTGACAGGAAATGGGTGTTACTGGGCGGATACACGGCGTTTCAGGGGCGTGTGGCTGAAAACGCTACCGTTTCCGGAAAAAACGCAGGAGTGGCCGGGGAAACGGTGGGAGTGCCTGGGCGAACGCTGGGTGTGTTTGTGACGTCAACCAGGAACGACAAGCACTGAAATGATCGCACAGGCAGAGTAAGTCTGGAGCTACTCTGAAACTGCTAACTCGTTTGTAATCGCAATATTGCGCGTACGTCGGTCGCAATTTTAAGAAGCTAAGATTCACTCCCAGTAGGCGGCGGCTTAGCGTGTGTAACTCTGCTACATTCGCCTTGCGAGCGAACAACTCGGAATGAGGGCCCTTGTTCAGTTATTTGTGCACATGCTATTTAAAGTTACCTTTACCCATGCTGCCTTTATTCTTGTTAATGTATTGAGGTTACAGTGTGACAAACTCTTTGTTTTATAACATACCATTGGGTGTGTCAGGTTTTGGCAATTACTATATTACCCATCTGCCACATTATTTTAAATGCTAAATCATCCTGAGGTTGTTACAGGATACAGGATACAGTACCTAAAAGTGATTTGACTGAGCTAAAGGTGGATGATACTCCAGAGCATTATTGCAGATAACTAATTTCATACATTAAACTAAAATTCAACTAAATGAATAAATGCAGCAAAGTTCCCAGTGTGTACTTATACGTTATTAGTGGAATGTGAAGTTTTGGGTGATATACCGTAGGAGGTAGCAGTTGATTTACCAACGGATACAATACCGACTGTCATAATCCTGACAACCATTGACCGACAGTCAAAATACAGACACGGTCAAAATACAGATATTCATTATACCGACATGTTCAAAATGCCAACATAGGGGGTAATTCCAAGTTGATCGCAGCAGGAAATTTGTTAGCAGTTGGGCAAAACCATGTGCACTGCAGGGGAGGCAGATATAACATTTGCAGAGAGAGTTAGATTTGGGTGGGTTATTTTGTTTCTATGCAGGGTAAATACTGGCTGCTTTATTTTTACACTGCAATTTAGATTGCAGATTGAACACACCCCACTCAAATCTAACTCTCTCTGCACATGTTATATCTGCCTCCCCCTGCAGTGCATATGGTTTTGCCCATTTGGTTTTGCCCATTTGGTGCTGCAATCAACTCAGAATTACCCCCATAGTCAGAACACTGACACTTGAAATTCTCGTATGGGGAGAAGCCAAGGACAGGGAGCTTACTTAGGGTGATCTGGACAGCGCTGTGGCAGCTCGCTGCCTGAACTAGGGGGAAGTTAAGATCCCATAGCGGCCTAAGGACACTCCAGGAGGTGACTTTCTAGACTGACCGGTGAGCGAGCTGCTGAAATCAGCATCACTCTCTCTGCTGCCCGCCTCTCACAACCCCCCTGCCGCTGGCCACTCACATCCCGCGGCTCACCACCACCCGCGGCCAGTCAATCGTCACCACCTGCGGCTCACGACCATCCGCTGACGGCTCTTTGCCGCCCGCCCTGCACAATAACACCACCCTCCCTGCCCAATAACACCGCCCACTGCCCGCCCTGCACAATTACAGCCAGGCTCCTTTTACAAGCACACAGAGGAAACCTGGAACTGCCTGATCCACCTGGGGAAGCCGCTGAGGTCGTTAAAAGGTGGAGAAACGCGTTTTCAGAGAGACTGAGTCGGTGATGATCACCATATAATATTGCTAATACACCTTTCTGTGTCGTGGGATATAGGGCCTTATTCAGATTTGTTTGCTCGCTAGCGTTTTTCACTGCACAGCGATCGGGTAACTACTGCGCATGCATATGCACAGCAATGCACAGGCACGCCGTATGGTTACAAAGTGGATCATTATTGTGCACTGGTTCTAGCGAAGATACCATTCGCACAGCCGTTCGCAAGGAGATTGACAGGAAGAGGGCGTTTGTGGGTGGCAATTGACCGTTTTCTGGGAGTGGTTGGAAAAACGCAGGCGTGTCAAAGGTTTTGTAGGGTGGGTGTCTAACGTCAATTCCGGCCTCAAATAGGCTGAAGTGACCGCAGCGGCTGAGTAAGGTCAGAGCTACTCAGAAACTGCACAAGCTGTTTTTGTACAGGGCGGCTGCACATGCGTTCGCACGCTTGCAAAGCTAAAATACACTCCCCTATAGGCGGGGTCTATCTGTTCGCAGTGCTGAATACTGGAAGCGATCCAAGTGGGATATAACCAGGAGGTGATTCTAATGGCAACTTTTTGTTTATCACGAATTAACATCCATTGTGTTTACACACTTCAAGCAGGAAAAATTTAATTATGGAGTTGTGAGCATAAAAGTTTAAGAAAACTAACCACCTCAGTTGAGTTAATACCCATCTAATAAGTTCCTATTGGACACTACTAATTACTAACCTGCATGAGTTGGACTAATGTTATGCATGCTTATGGTGAAAGCCTTGTCAAATTATACAATTGAACTCAGGTTTAATTTTATGTGTTGTTGTGTCTAATGTAATGTTAATTGTGCTGCAGCATTAAATATATGTAAATTTTTACGAATTAAATTCCATTGGAATAAATATAAAAGTGTTTTATACTCTAGTTTAATATTGAGTTGTCTCCATTAATTAGTTTGGGCAGCACTCCTATTTTTTGCAGGGAGTTATTTCCTTGTAATTTCTATTCTATCGAGTGACTGCTCTGTCTCCACAGCCCTTCTCTGATGCCAGGGAAAAGGGGGAGGGAGGCAGTGCAGCGTCTACTAATGAGGGGGAGCTGGAGTTATGACCTACAGATGTGCATGACAGAGGCAACTCCCCCTGTACAAGGTATATGTGTTTCAGTGTGCCCCTGGTCATGTACAGTGTGTGTGTGTGTGTGTGTGTGTGTGTGTGTGTGTGTGTGTGTGTGTGTGTATCAGTGTGCCCCTGGTTGCTGTACAATGTGTGTGTGTGTCTGTCTGTGTGCCCCCTATACAATCTATTTAACGTGTGCAAGCGGCTCCTCTGTGGTGTAACGTGGGTTGTATTCATGTGACCGGCGGTCGGGAGACCGACAGTCACATGACCTCCTCCACTATCCCGACCGCTCACTATACCGATGGTCGGCATGCCGACCAACAGGAACTATTCCCACTCGTGGGTGTCCACGACACCCATAGAGTGGGAATAGAACCCGTGGCGACCGCAGGTTGCCACCGAGCCCGCAAGGGGCTTGCTGCACTCGCCCCTCTCCGACGGGATCCCGGCATGCTGCCGGGATCCCGGCGTCGGTAAGCTGACCGGCGGTCTCCTGACCGCCGGTCAGCAGTACTACACCCGTGTAATGTGTATAAGTGGCTCTACTGTGGTGTGATGTGTATAAGCGGTTCTACTGGGGTGTGACGTATATATTAGTGGTTTTACTGGGGTGCGACGAATATTAGCGATTTTACTGGGGTGTGACGTGTATAAGCGGTTCTACTGGGGTGTGACGTATATTAGCGGTATTACTGGGGTGTGACGTATATTAGCGGTATTACTGGGGTGTGACGTATATTAGCGATTTTACTAGGGTGTGACGTGTATAAACGGTTCTACTTGGGTGTGACGTGTATAAGCGGTTCTACTGGGGTGTGACGTGTATAAACGATTCTACTGGGGTGTGACGTGTATAAGCGGTTCTACTGGGGTGTGACGTGTATAAGCGGCTCTACTGGCTGTGTAATGTGAATTGATGCTATTATGTGGCCACGCCCCTTCCCCATGAAGCCAGGCCCCTATATATTCCACTAAGGGGCGCCAAAATATATATTTGCTTACCAAAAAAATAGGCTCGGGACAGCCCTGACTTAACCCATTCCATGTATGTGCAGAACGAATCCTGCATTGTCACACACCGTGCCCCCTAAGCTGCAGCCTGTCACCTTTTGGGGGTGGGGAATCCAAAGACACAGGAGCCATGCGCACTGCGCCCATCTCTGAATGAAGCCCATAATTCCTACAGCCATAGTGATCCACATGTTTGGGTGCCATTTTATTAGAAATGTGCACAAATTCTTAAGTGTTTCTTGATTTCTTTTAAAATTGATAAAAACATCTAAAATCATGTAATATGGATCTGTCACATAGAGCCTTCATAGCATTATTAATATCTGGCCTGATGCACTATGGCGATTGCAGCTGCGATTGTGCACATTGAAGATGTGCAAAATTATTCAGAATACCCAGGAGCCCTGAGAAGTACAGAGACGTCCTGGGGGGCCCTCCTCCTCTAGGGATCAGTTTCCAGACTGTGTACTTGAATTATACTTTATAAATACAGTATGTTATGGTTACTGCAGAGGACTGTGATGTAGTCTCTACAGTTCATTTCCAGTATTAATCTGTTACATTATCATGCATGCAATAGCAGTATTTACAGTGCCTTGCTAAAGTATTCACCCCCTTTGCATTTTTCATATTGTGAAGCAAACAACAAATAGGACAAAATAACAGAAAACTTCAGCGTGCATAACTATTCACCCCTAGTGATGAGCGGGTTCGGTTCCTCGGAATCCGAACCCCCCCGAACTTCAGCCTTTTTACACGGGTCCGAGGCAGACTCGGATCTTCCCGCCTTGCTCGGCTAACCCGAGCGCGCCCGAACGTCATCATCCCGCTGTCGGATTCTCGCGAGGCTCGTATTCTATCGCGAGACTCGGATTCTATATAAGGAGCCGCGCGTCGCCGCCATTTTCACACGTGCATTGAGATTGATAGGGAGAGGACGTGGCTGGCGTCCTCTCCGTTTATAGAGAAGAGAGTAGAGAGTTAGAGACACTATTTACTAATTTTGGGGAGCATATTAGGACTGGAGTACTACTACTTGCTGATAGTGTGACCAGTGACCATTGACCACCAGTTTAATTAATCCGTTCTTTGCCTGAAAAAAAACGATACACAGTGTGACACAGTCACATACCATATCTGTGCTCAGCCTCAGTGTGCTGCATCATCATATGTAATACTGTATATCTTACTGTGCTGAGTGCTCACTGCTCACACAGCTTAATTGTGGGGGAGACTGGGGAGCAGTTAGAGCAGGAGTACATAAATAATATATTTTAAGTACAGTGCACACTTTTGCTGCCAGAGTGCCACACTGCCAGTGTGACTGACCAGTGACCACACTGACCACCAGTATATTGTGATTGTCTGCTTAGGACAGAGTACTACTTGCTGATAGTGTGACCAGTGACCAGTGACCACCACCAGTTTAATTAATCCGTTCTCTGCCTGAAAAAAAACGATACACAGTGTGACACAGTCACATACCATATCTGTGCTCAGCCCAGTGTGCTGCATCATGTGTAATACTGTATATCATTATCTGACTGTGCTGAGTGCTCACTGCTCACACAGCTTAATTGTGGGGGAGACTGGGGAGCAGTTATAGCAGGAGTACATATTTTAAGTACAGTGCACACTTTTGCTGCCAGAGTGCCACTGCCAGTGTGACTGACCAGTGACCACTGACCACCAGTATATTGTGATTGTCTGCTGACCACCAGTATATTGTTATTGTCTGCCTGAAAAAGTTAAACACTCGTCGTGTGGTGTTTTTATAAACGCATTCTGCAGACAGTGTCCAGCAGGTCCGTCATTACATAATATATACCTGTCCGGCTGCAGTACTAGTGTGATATATATATATATATTTTAATTTTATCTCATTATCATCCAGTCTATATTAGCAGCAGACACAGTACGGTAGTCCACGGCTGTAGCTACCTCTGTGTCGGCAGTCGCTCGTCCATCCATAATTGTATACCACCTACCCGTGTTTTTTTTTTTCTATCTTCTTGATACTAGTAGCTTACTTTAGGAGTCTGCAGTGCTGACAGACAGTGTCCAGCAGGTCCGTCATTACATAATATATACCTGTCCGGCTGCAGTACTAGTGTGATATATATATATTTTAATTTTATCTCATTATCATCCAGTCTATATTAGCAGCAGACACAGTACGGTAGTCCACGGCTGTAGCTACCTCTGTGTCGGCAGTCGCTCGTCCATCCATAATTGTATACCACCTACCCGTGGTTTTTTTTTTTTCCTATCTTCTTGATACTATTAGCTTACTTTAGGAGTCTGCAGTGCTGACAGACAGTGTCCAGCAGGTCCGTCATTACATAATATATACCTGTCCGGCTGCAGTACTAGTGTGATATATATATATATATATATTTTAATTTTATCTCATTATCATCCAGTCTATATTAGCAGCAGACACAGTACGGTAGTCCACGGCTGTAGCTACCTCTGTGTCGGCAGTCGCTCATCCATCCATAATTGTATACCACCTACCCGTGGTTTTTTTTTTTTCTATCTTCTTGATACTAGTAGCTTACTTTAGGAGTCTGCAGTGCTGACAGACAGTGTCCAGCAGGTCCGTCATTACATAATATATACCTGTCCGGCTGCAGTACTAGTGTGATATATATATATATTTTAATTTTATCTCATTAGCATCCAGTCTATATTAGCAGCAGACACAGTACGGTAGTCCACGGCTGTAGCTACCTCTGTCGGCAGTCGCTCGTCCATCCATAATTGTATACCACCTACCCGTGGTTTTTTTTTTTTCTATCTTCTTGATACTAGTAGCTTACTTTAGGAGTCTGCAGTGCTGACAGACAGTGTCCAGCAGGTCCCTCATTACATAATATATACCTGTCCGGCTGCAGTACTAGTGTGATATATATATATTTTAATTTTATCTCATTATCATCCAGTCTATATTAGCAGCAGACACAGTACGGTAGTCCACGGCTGTAGCTACCTCTGTGTCGGCAGTCGCTCGTCCATCCATAATTGTATACCACCTACCCGTGGTTTTTTTTTTTCTATCTTCTTGATACTAGTAGCTTACTTTAGGAGTCTGCAGTGCTGACAGACAGTGTCCAGCAGGTCCCTCATTACATAATATATACCTGTCCGGCTGCAGTACTAGTGTGATATATATATATATATTTTAATTTTATCTCATTATCATCCAGTCTATATTAGCAGCAGACACAGTACGGTAGTCCACGGCTGTAGCTACCTCTGTGTCGGCAGTCGCTCGTCCATCCATAATTGTATACCACCTACCCGTGTTTTTTTTTTTTTTTTCTATCTTCTTGATACTAGTAGCTTACTTTAGGAGTCTGCAGTGCTGACAGACAGTGTCCAGCAGGTCCGTCATTACATAATATATACCTGTCCGGCTGCAGTACTAGTGTGATATATATATTATTTTAATTTTATCTCATTATCATCCAGTCTATATTAGCAGCAGACACAGTACGGTAGTTCACGGCTGTAGCTACCTCTGTGTCGGCAGTCACTCGTCATCCATAAGTATACTAGTATCCATCCATCTCCATTGTTTACCTGAGGTGCCTTTTAGTTGTGCCTATTAAAATATGGAGAACAAAAATGTTGAGGTTCCAAAAATAGGGAAAGATCAAGATCGACTTCCACCTCGTGCTGAAGCTGCTGCCACTAGTCATGGCCGAGACGATGAAATGCCAGCAACGTCGTCTGCCAAGGCCGATGCCCAATGTCATAGTACAGAGCATGTAAAATCCAAAACACCAAATATCAGTAAAAAAGGACTCAAAAATCTAAAATAAAATTGTCGGAGGAGAAGCGTAAACTTGCCAATATGCCATTTACCACACGGAGTGGCAAGGAACGGCTGAGGCCCTGGCCTATGTTCATGGCTAGTGGTTCAGCTTCACATGAGGATGGAAGCACTCAGCCTCTCGCTAGAAAAATGAAAAGACTCAAGCTGGCAAAAGCACAGCAAAGAACTGTGCGTTCTTCGAAATCACAAATCCACAAGGAGAGTCCAATTGTGTCGTTTGCGATGCCTGACCTTCCCAACACTGGACGGGAAGAGCATGCGCCTTCCACCATTTGCACGCCCCCTGCAAGTGCTGGAAGGAGCACCCGCAGTCCAGTTCCTGATAGTCAGATTGAAGATGTCAGTGTTGAAGTACACCAGGATGAGGAGGATATGGGTGTTGCTGGCGCTGGGGAGGAAATTGACCAGGAGGATTCTGATGGTGAGGTGGTTTGTTTAAGTCAGGCACCCGGGGAGACACCTGTTGTCCGTGGGAGGAATAGGGTCATTGACATGCCTGGTGAAAATACCAAAAAAATCAGCTCTTCGGTGTGGAAGTATTTCAACAGAAATGCGGACAACATTTGTCAAGCCGTGTGTTGCCTTTGTCAAGCTGTAATAAGTAGGGGTAAGGACGTTAACCACCTCGGAACATCCTCCCTTATATGTCACCTGCAGCGCATTCATCATAAGTCAGTGACAAGTTCAAAAACTTTGGGCGACAGCGGAAGCAGTCCACTGACCAGTAAATCCCTTCCTCTTGTAACCAAGCTCACGCAAACCACCCCACCAACTCCCTCAGTGTCAATTTCCTCCTTCCCCAGGAATGCCAATAGTCCTGCAGGCCATGTCACTGGCAATTATGACGAGTCCTCTCCTGCCTGGGATTCCTCCGATGCATCCTTGCGTGTAACGCCTACTGCTGCTGGCGCTGCTTTTGTTGCTGCTGGGAGTCGATGGTCATCCCAGAGGGGAAGTCGTACTCGTAAGCCCACTTTTACTACTTCCACCAAGCAATTGACTGTCCAACAGTCCTTTGCAAAGAAGATGAAATATCACAGCAGTCATCCTGCTGCAAAGCGGATAACTGAGGCCTTGGCATCCTGGGCGGTGAGAAACGTGGTTCCGGTATCCATCATTACTGCAGAGGCAACTAGAGACTTGTTGGAGGTACTGTGTCCCCGGTACCAAATACCATCTAGGTTCCATTTCTCTAGGCAGGCGATACCGAAAATGTACACAGACCTCAGAAAAAGACTCACCAGTGTCCTAAAAAATGCAGTTGTACCCAATGTCCACTTAACCACGGACATGTGGACAAGTGGAGCAGGGAAGGCTCAGGACTATATGACTGTGACAGCCCACTGGGTAGATGTATGGACTCCCGCCGCAAGAACAGCAGCGGCGGCACCAGTAGCAGCATCTCGCAAACGCCAACTCTTTCCTAGGCAGGCTACGCTTTGTATCACCGCTTTCCAGAATACGCACACAGCTAAAAACCTCTTACGGCAACTGAGGAAGATCATCGCGGAATGGCTTACCCCAATTGGACTCTCCTGCGGATTTGTGGCATCGGACAACGCCAGCAATATTGTGTGTGCATTAAATATGGGCAAACTCCAGCACGTCCCATGTTTTGCACATACCTTGAATTTGGTGGTGCAGAATTATTTAAAAAACGAGAGGGGCGTGCAAGAGATGCTGTCGGTGGCCAGAAGAATTGCGGGACACTTTCGGCGTACAGGCACCACGTACAGAAGACTGGAGCACCACCAAAAACGCCTGAACCTGCCCTGCCATCATCTGAAGCAAGAAGTGGTAACGAGGTGGAATTCAACCCTCTATATGCTTCAGAGGTTGGAGGAGCAGCAAAAGGCCATTCAAGCCTATACAACTGAGCACGATATAGGAGGTGGAATGCACCTGTCTCAAGCGCAGTGGAGAATGATTTCAACGTTGTGCAAGGTTCTGCAACCTTTTGAACTTGCCACACGTGAAGTCAGTTCAGACACTGCCAGCCTGAGTCAGGTCATTCCCCTCATCAGGCTTTTGCAGAAGAAGCTGGAGACATTGAAGGAGGAGCTAACACAGAGCGATTCCGCTAGGCATGTGGGACTTGCGGATGGAGCCCTTAATTCGCTTAACAAGGATTCACGGGTGGTCTATCTGTTGAAATCAGAGCACTACATTTTGGCCACCGTGCTCGATCCTAGATTTAAAACCTACCTTGGATCTCTCTTTCCGGCAGACACAAGTCTGCTGGGGTTCAAAGAACTGCTGGTGAGAAAATTGTCAAGTCAAGCGGAACGCGACCTGTCAACATCTCCTCCTTCACATTCTCCCGCAACTGGGGGTGCGAGGAAAAGGCTCAGAATTCCGAGCCCACCCGCTGGCGGTGATGCAGGGCAGTCTGGAGCGACTGCTGATGCTGACATCTGGTCCGGACTGAAGGACCTGACAACGATTACGGACATGTCGTCTACTGTCACTGCATATGATTCTCTCCCCATTGAAAGAATGGTGGAGGATTATATGAGTGACCGCATCCAAGTAGGCACGTCAGACAGTCCGTACTTATACTGGCAGGAAAAAGAGGCAATTTGGAGGCCCTTGCACAAACTGGCTTTATTCTACCTATGTTGCCCTCCCACAAGTGTGTACTCCGAAAGAGTGTGTAGTGCCGCCGCTCACCTTGTCAGCAATCGGCGTACGAGGTTACATCCAGAAAATGTGGAGAAGATGATGTTCATTAAAATGAATTATAATCAATTCCTCCGTGGAGACATTGACCAGCAGCAATTGCCTCCACAAAGTAGTACACAGGGAGCTGAGATGGGTGATTCCAGTGGGGACGAATTGATAATCTGTGAGGAGGAGGATGTACACGGTGATATATCGGAGGATGATGATGAGGTGGACATCTTGCCTCTGTAGAGCCAGTTTGTGCAAGGAGAGATTAATTGCTTCTTTTTTGGTGGGGGTCCAAACCAACCCGTCATTTCAGTCACAGTCGTGTGGCAGACCCTGTCACTGAAATGATGGGTTGGTTAAAGTGTGCATGTCCTGTTTATACAACATAAGGGTGGGTGGGAGGGCCCAAGGACAATTCCATCTTGCACCTCTTTTTTCTTTCATTTTTCTTTGCGTCATGTGCTGTTTGGGGGGTGTTTTTTGGAAGGGCCATCCTGCGTGACACTGCAGTGCCACTCCTAGATGGGCCAGGTGTTTGTGTCGGCCACTAGGGTCGCTTAGCTTACTCACACAGCTACCTCATTGCGCCTCTTTTTTTCTTTGCGTCATGTGCTGTTTGGGGAGTGTTTTTTGGAAGGGCCATCCTGCGTGACACTGCAGTGCCACTCCTAGATGGGCCAGGTGTTTGTGTCGGCCACTTGGGTCGCTTAGCTTAGCCATCCAGCGACCTCGGTGCAAATTTTAGGACTAAAAATAATATTGTGAGGTGTGAGGTGTTCAGAATAGACTGAAAATGAGTGGAAATTATGGTTATTGAGGTTAATAATACTTTGGGATCAAAATGACCCCCAAATTCTATGATTTAAGCTGTTTTTTAGGGTTTTTTGAAAAAAAACACCCGAATCCAAAACACACCCGAATCCGACAAAAAAAAATCGGTGAGGTTTTGCCAAAACGCGTTCGAACCCAAAACATGGCCACGGAACCGAACCCAAAACCAAAACACAAAACCCGAAAAATTTCCGGTGCACATCTCTATTCACCCCCCTAAAGTCAGTACTTTGTAAAGCCACCTTTTGCGGCAACTACAGCTGCAAGTCGCTTTGGATAAGTCTCTATGAGCTTGCCACATCTTGCCACTGGAATTTTTGCCCATTCCTCAAGACAAAGCTGCTCCAGCTCCTTGGTTTCCGCTTGTGAACAGCAATCTTCAAGTCTGACCACAGATTCTCAATTGGATTGAGATCTGGGCTTTGACTAAGCCATTCCAACACATTTAAATGTTTCCCTTAAACCACTCGAGTATTGCTTTAGCAGTATGCTTTGGGTCACTGTCCTGCTGGAAGGTGAACCTCTGTCCCAGTCTCAAATCACAGGCAGACTGAAACAGTTTTGCTCAAGAATATCCCTGTATTTAGCACCATCCATCTTTCCCTCAACTCAAAATAGTTTCACAGTCCCTGCTGCTGAAAAACATCCCCACAGCATGATGCCACCACCACCATGTTTCACTGTGGGGATGGTGTTTTTGGGGTGATGGGATGTGTTGGGTTTGCGTCAGACATGGCATTTTCCTTTGTGGCCGAAAAGTTACATTTTAGTCTCATCTGACCAGAGCACCTTCCTCCATACATTTGGGAAGTCGTCCACATGCCTTTTGGCAAACTCAAAACGTGCCTTCTTATTTTTAACACTAAGTAATGGCTTTTATCTGCCCACTTTTCCATAAAGCCAAGCTCTGTGGAGTGTACAGCTTATTGCTGTCACATGCGCAGATACACCAGTCTCTGCTGTGGAACTCTGCAGTTCCTTCAGGGTTACCTTTGGTCTCTGTGCTGCCTCTCTGATTAATGCCCTCCTTGCCTGGTCTGTGAGTTTAGTGGGTCGGCCCTCTCTTGGCAGGTTTGTTGTGGTACCATGTTCTTTCCATTTGAAGATGATGGATTTGCTGGTGCTCCAGGAGATCATCAAAGATTTGGATATTTTTTTATAACCCAACCTTGACTTGTACTTCTCAACAACTTTGTCCCTGACCTGTTTGGAGAGCTCCTTGGTCTTCATGGTGTAATGCCTCTTGCTTAGTGGTGTTGCAGCCTCTGGGGCTTTTCAGAAAAGGTGTGTTTATACTGACAGATCATGTGACACTTAGATTGCACACAGGTGGACTTAATTTCATAATTATGTGAATTCTGAAGGTAATTGGTTGCACCCGAACTTTTGAGGGGCTTCATAGCAAAGGGGGAGAATACATATGCCAATTTTCAGATTTTTTCAGACATTTTTCTTATTTCACTTCACCAACTTAGACTATTTTGTGTAGATCCATCACATGAAATGCAGATAAAAAAAAAACTAAATTACAGGTTGTAATGTAACAAAATAGGTAAAAAGACAAGGGGGTGAATACTTTAGCAAGGCACTGTATATATTTAGCAAGTGGCCTAGCCCATTCACTCTCTAATGGTTAGGCAAACCAATGTAGCGGCTGGCCACACCCCCCCTGGAGACTGGCCACAACCCTAAACATGGCCCCCCTATCACGTCATCCCCCGGTGGGCCCTTCATGCCCCAGTTCGACACTGGACACACCTGTCCAATTTTACCAAGGTGGCAGGCATGATAACTTTTGGAACATAGAGGAATGTAACGAGAAGTGACACTACCCCAGCAGCACCTGTGCTCAAATCATGCAATATATGACTATATGACCAAATTCCTGTTGACGCATCAATGTATAGTGCTGCATAATAAGTTGTCACTATATAAATAAAGGCTATTAATATCAATAGAACACCAGTGATTTACTTTTAGAAATTAATACATTGTTACAGTTTGTAAAAGTTTGAGAATGTGTTTTCTGTGTTAATGGGCGGGATGCAGCAATGCTAAAACTGCGGCCAAACCACCAAAAATGCAGTATTCAGAGGTTTGGTCACTTGTCTGATATGCACCAAGCTCTAGAGTGCCATACATTGGATGGTGTTACCCTATAGAAGCCTATGGGCCTATGAACTTCAAGTTTACCCCTGAGAGGTATCCAATCAGGATCCTAGGTCCTAAACCCTTATGTCGCACACCGCAAAGGGCAGCTCTTACCAGGAGAGCTGTCCTTTGCTAAAATCTTCATGCATACAGTGTAATTAAATGCCGATATGCATGCGATGAGTGACAGGATGCATCACATATAGTAACGGAAGTACCTGGTTACCAGAGCAACCTGTGTTTATGTTTATGGGAGACTCCCTTGAAACCAATCAGCATGCTTTAATGACAGTATAAAATAAAAAGTAATTATCATATAAAATGCTATGACCTCATTGAGAAAATCTTTGCACATAACCATGAAAATGAGGCAGCTGCTGAAAGACGCACAAGTAAACAAGACGCGTCAACCTGCCAAACAGGTTATCCCTCATGCAGCATGGCACTGGCAGTCATGACTGAGAACAGTGTTACATGTTTAATCTACCTCAGTGTTATTACCTGTGGTACAAAGTAAGTCAGTATTCCATCTGGGGTAAAGAGAAGTTTGCAAATGGAACCTGTGCTTGAGTGGAGACCATAATTATGTCCCAGCAGTTCAAAATGGCAGAGGTTCTGTATGTACAATGACACTGCTGGCTCACAAAGCACTAACAGTATATTTTGATGTAGTTATTAGGGGGAAGATTTATCAAACCTTGGAGAGAGAGAGATAAAGTGGAGAGAGATAAAGGGGTATATTTACTAATGTTCCGTTTGGGCATTTGGTGATTTTGCATTCGATTTTGCATTTGGAGATTTACTAAAAGCAAAATTGAGTGTAAACTCGAATATAAAACCAAATCCCACTCAAAATCGAACATCGGCAAAACATTGATACTTTTACATACATGAATATAGGATCCCCTGATTTACTAACATTCAAACTGAAAATCGAACATGAAATTGAAGTGTGCAAATCTCCAACATTATAGACTAATAGAAGACAGGTGATTTTAGCTTCTAGACGATATTCTTTCCCCTCATCCTTCATTAGGACGCCTATAAAAGTAGAGATGACGGACGCTATGCCGATGCTTTTGCAATTAAGTGTGCATGCCAAAATCTAATAGTGGTGCCACTTTATCTTTATGCACAGTGATTGACAGTCCGGCACCATTTGTGAGAATTGACTGTGGAGTGGTGGTAAAAACACAGGCATGTTGTGGTCATTTTTGGGGTGTGACGCTGGGTGCACCTGCAAATCTGTGCTCAAGCAACTGACTCTGGCATCTCTGTTCAGACGGCCATGCTGCGTGGCTGTTGATTTAATCGAGTTGCCGATTAAGGATGTGCATGTGCGCTGGAAGTATGTACAAAGTTGCTGAACCTGAGCTCAGTCTTTCTCAGGACACATGTAGGAGGCGTGACCAGGCTTTCCAATTAGGCTATGCCCCATGAATCCTGCTCCCCACGCCACTCTCTACTTTATACATGAACCTGAAAATCTGAAAATCCTGGCAAACTGAATACGGAAAGCACCAACCAGCTTTAAAGATCAGTCGATCTATAGCGACCAGCTCTTGCTTGCAATTGTCATCATCACCATCTGCGTGTCTTTATACCAATTTTCTTGTATCTCTGACCTGTACAAGTTACAATTATGTGACCACACCCTTAAAAGTCCTCAGTGTGCGTTTGCATGTGGTTTCCCTCCCCGCTCTGCCTCTTGTAGTATAAGGGGGCTCAAATGCACAAACCTGCAGATGACACCGACGCACTGTACTGTACAGTTTTCTTTTGTTGGCATGCACAGTACAACTTTGTGTATTTTATGCTAGGCAAGTGGATCTGTGCCAGGGACAGATTGGGGATGTTACACAGCCCTGGCACTTTATTACATGCGTGAATGAAAAGAGGGAGTGGTCGCTGCTCTCTAGGGCATGCCACGAGTCACAGGGGCACACCTCCATCTCTCTATGCCAGGCAGCCAATCAGAGTGTCATGAGGCTGAGCTGTTCAGGCATCCCCGGTCTCTCTACATATCCGGACTGGCCCACCAGCCAATTGACCTTTCTGGCATTTGCCAGGTGGGCAGCCCTGGCCTGTGCCCAACTTGATCCTGTGATGTTTATAAACAGTACACTAAAAACTTTTCCTTTTTGTTTTATAGTTTATGTACTGTATTAGAGTCTGTTTGCAAAAGATCTTTAGCTGCAAAAACCTTTTTTATTCTACTTTATTGAAATTTCTGTTTGACTGATAATTGCAGATGCATAGTTGAGAGCCAACAAATATCACATGGGCAGTAGTTCTGTATTCTATAGTTCGTCTAATGCCAGGAAATGTTACTTCAGGAATGTAGCTGTGAAGTAAAAATATATTTTATTGATTCAAAAGTGTGAAGATTGTCCAGCAGACCTGAGGCGAAAATGGCAACAAAGAGTCATGTTCAGACTGGAAGGCTAATCAGAGGCAGCCATATTGCGCCAATAGTAATCAGGTTTAGCTGCTTAAAGGTTTGGGCGCCCTCACTACCACAGGGGTAGCGGGCTGAAATGATTATACCACGCCCATGAGCAGAAACAGAACGAATATGGAAGGAGGTGAAAAGAATTGATACCGCCCATTATATGCCATTATATACTTGCAGTAATAATGAGCAGCTGAGACTGAGCTGCTGTCAGTGTGGTGATAGGCCGGCTAGAGGGCGAGGAGGGGCAACAATCCCCTATCCTCTCAACTCCCCCCCTCCTCTCCTGATTGCTCTGACTACAACTTACAGTTTCTCTCCATCCTTACCCCCGGTGCCAGGGATCTCGTGACTGTCCCCGGCATTAAAACCCAAGGAGGAGCTGCTTTCTGTGTCTGCAGTTCTGGGCCCAGGAAAGAACGGATGGTGTAATGGTTAGCATTACTGCCTCACAGCACTGAGGTCATGGGTTCGACTCCCACCATGGCTCTAACTGTGCGGAGTTTGCATATTCTCCCCGTACTTGCATGGGTTTCCTCCTGGTACTCCGGTTTCCTCCCACGATCCAAAAATATACTGGTAGGTTAATTGGCTTTCAACAAAAAAAAATAAAAAAATAACCCTAGTGTGAATGTGTCTGTGTGTACATGTGAGAGGGAATATAGATTGTAAGCTCCACTGGGGCAGGGCCTGATGTAAATGGGCAAATATTCTCTGTACAGCGGTGCGGAATATGTGTGCGCTATATAAATAACTGGTAGTAATAATAATATATAATAAATATATATTTGTCATAATCTTCCCGTCACCATCTCACCCACTACCTGTCTCCCTCTCCCTGGCATCACCCACTTCTTCTCCCGGTCACCCATTACATGTCACCCACTGCCTAGCACCCTCTCCCTGGCATCACACACTGCCTCGCTCCATCACCTTCTCCCTCTCACCCACTGCCAATCAACCTTTCCCTGATATCACCCCCTGCCACTCTCCATCACCCTCTCCTTATCTCTCACTACCTCTACCTGGTGTCACCCACTGCCTATCTCTTTCACCTCTCCTTGTCCCCCGCTGCCTCTCCCTGCCACCCCTGACTCTCCCTGACACCTCTCTCTGTCACCCACTGCCTCCCTTCGTCACCCTCTGTCATGTGGCATATTATGAACTTGGGGTGTGGAGGAGGGGGATCATATTTTTGCACCTGGGCACATCACTCACAAGTTCCACCACTGAGACCAGTGTACAATACAATATTATAATATACAATATTATATTTGCACAAAAACATATGTAGACAGGCTCATCCCATAACAAACTATAAAAACCAGCACAAGGTCAATAATTAACAACGTAAAAATGTTAACAATGAAGGGTTGGTGTAAAGAGTGTGTAACACAGGGGTATGATGAGTACTTTGATGCCTTTAAATTCAGGGGTGCAAAATTTGTTCTTGCTAATGGGAAGAGATGGGAGGATCTGAGCTATCAGGAATCTATCTATCTATCTATCTATCTACCTATCTCATATCTATCTATCTATCTACCTATCTCGTATCTATCTATCTATCTATCTATCTATCTATCTATCTATCTATCTATCTATCTATCTATCTATCTATCTAGTTCTACACCACGTCATTACGTTTTGTCACAGTCCCATGGCACCTGTGTTGGAGAGTGGGGGATGATATTTATTTGACACTTGCTACTAGTAAAAATCTTTACAATAGCAAGAAGTGTATTTCCGCATTGTTTGATTGGGAGTGGATTGCTAGGAATACAACAGGACAGTTTTAAATGGATCCCCCCCCCCCCCCCCCCCTCACTCCATCCACTTTCCACACCCTGTGACCAGTTTGAAGTCCGTGCCTTCCAGTGCCTTTTTTTTTTATAAATAAATCTTTTCCAATCCTCAAGCAATCATTAGCCCTTGACTCTTCTGTTCCAGCCAGAGGTATGTGATAATGTGTATAGATCGCTTAGTATATGGCTTGCCAGCACGTAGATTTTTTACTAACGGGAGGCACTCGATATCCCGGCTGTCGGGATCCCGGTGCTCTGCATATCGACAACTATTCTCCCTCTTGGGGTGTCCACGACACCGCTAGAGGGAGAATAAATAGCGTAGCGCGCCACCGTACCCGCAGCTCTTTCGCGCTAGCCCCGCTGCCGGCATTCCGGCGGTCAGGGTCCCGGAACCGGTATGCTGGGCTCTGAGATCCCGTGCGCCGGTATATCGTAGTACACCCCTTAGTAATCATTACCGAATGTTATTGTGTTTCTCAAGACTTTGTGATTTGATGTACAGTAGTCTATGGACATATATTACATTTTAGTTTTGGCTTGTGCTATCTAAATACTGATAAATGTCACGTAAAAAAAGTCCATCCAAATGTAGTGGTTTAAATGAATATCCAATAAGTGGTCATGTGATACAAACATTATCATTCATTTTTGTGCTCCCTGAAGGCTTGTGCACATAAATGATCATATTAAGCAATTAGCATAAATATTCTTAACTCCAATTAAATATGATATAATGTTGATGGCTGGAAAAATAATGTAAGAAAAAAGGGGTATCTAGATGCTAGGTCGACATGGATAACTAATGGTCAACAGGCATTAGGCTGACATGGTCAAAAAGCCGACATGGACAAAAGGTCGATATGTGAATGGTCGACGCAGGAAAAGGTCGACATGACTTTTTTACTATTTTTTTTTTCACTTTTTGACTTTTCATACTGTACAATCCACGTGGACTACGATTGGGAATAGTAACCTGTGCCAGTGCAGCGGTGGCAGAGCGAGGCACCTTGCCCAAAGAATGGCGAGCGTACGCGGTGCACTAATTAGGGTTCCCGGTCACTTTACGGAGTAAAGGACCCCAACAAAATTAAAAAATCTCATGTTGACTTTGTTGTCATGTTAACTTTTTTGTGTGTTGACCTTGTGCCTGTTGATCTTTTGGTGTCAACCTAGACACTGTTGACCTTTTCCAGCCATACCTGAAAAAAGGACCGGTGTGCAGCTGTCTCCCGTGCAGCCCCATACTTGTATGTGTGTCCATGTGGCACCACCCCACCCAGTACGTGCACCCAGCACTGCCAGCTATTGTCGATGCATTAGTATAGATGGCACATGTGCAGCTGTCTTCCCGTGCAGTGGACCCCCATACTTGTGCGTGTGTACATGTGGCACCACCCCACCCAGTACGGACACCCAGCACTGCTGCTATTGTTGATGTGTTAGTATAGAAAGTACATGTACAGCTGTCTCTCCATGTAGTGGACCCCCATACTTGTGGGTGTGTCTATGTGGCACCACCCCACCCAGTATGGGCACCGAGCACTGCCAGCTATTGTCGATGTGTTAGTACAAATGACACATGTGCAGCTGTCACCCGTTGCAGTGGCCCCCCAGCCCCATACTTGTGCGTGTGTACATGCGGCACTACCCCACCCAGTACGTGCACCCAGCACTGCCAGCTATTGTTGATGTATTAGCATACTGTAGATGGCACATGTGCAGCTGTCTCTCCGTGCACTTGATCTCCAGCCCCATACTTGTTAGTGTGTCCATGTGGCACCACCACTGCCAGCTATTGTTGATGTATTGGTATAGATGTGTTGTCTCCTTACTGACTGCAAAGTAGCCTTACCAGTATATTGACATTCCTTACAAATATATTCATGTGCTGAATAATAATTTGTCAATATGTCTAAACATATACTGATTTCATTATTAGTACATACTGTATACAGAAAATAATTCACATGATTAATTTAGATTTCATTTTGTCTGTTTCAACAGGATATATACATTACAAGATTGTACATCATGCATCATCCAAACCATGGTAAGGACCACTCATCCCATCCCATCCCATCCCTACATTTTCTCTGATTCATAGGTCCTGTTAAGAGTAGTGCATTCAGCATCTTGTCCTCTCATGGTCCATCAAACCTTCTGTCTACACTTATTTCTCATTACAATTTCCACAACCTATCTACCTTCAGACCTTCAGACTTAGGACCACTGTGATAATCATCAACATGGAAATGAAAGGCCAAACAAGGCTCCCATGCACACTCTTGGGGACCTCTGTGACAGATGGACATATACCACCTCACTGCCAGGAGTCAGATGTGTGGAGGGGTAGAACTTTTGGCTAGCTCTTTTGTCTCCCTCCTCTTGTCACTGTCACTATTTAATAAATATGCCAAACATATAATATATTACTTCATCACTCATCTGTATTAAGGGGTCAGTGGTGAGTGATTGAGGTGGGTTGGGGGGTGGGGGTGTAGAGAGGAATATGAAAGCAGGAACCTGAAATTGTTCTATGCATAACTTTAATATGTCCCCCATTGCTACAACTGAACTCCATGTTTTCAAACAGGCCATGGGGGAATAAATGCTAGCCTGCTTAGATTAGGCAGTAGGTCCTGCCATTTGTAAGAAGCCCAGACAGTCATTACATAATATCACTAACACTATCAGTATTATCATCATGTTATAAAGTTCTATAAATAGATATAACCTTGGCTATATTGTATTTTAGGCCATCACCACTGCCCTGGTCACAATCACCCAGGTCATGGTCCTGGGTGTCACCCCCCTTCACATGGACATCATGACCATCACAATCCTCATGGTCACCATGGACCAGGGCCACATGGCCACCACGGGCCAGGGCCACACTGCCATCACGGGCCAGGGCCACATGGCCACCATGGACCATGTCCACATTGCCACCATCATGGAAAGCATTAGCACTTAGTCATGAAACGGTGAGTGTGATGATAATGAATGTGATTAGTGCATACATTAAGTCAAACAAATTGTTATAACACCCGAATATATGGATGGACTATCCTTTTTTATTTTGGTCCTTAACAAAATGTTCTTGTTGTTGTAACACTCAAAAATATCAAGCAAACAGCACCTCTTATTTTACTCCACCACCGACCTCCAAATATGAACCTGAAGGCCATATCTCCATAACAGTATGTGCTAGTTATCTGTATATTGCTGGAAAGGAGGAAGCCATATGGTATCCAGGCTAGCATATTGTACTGATATTTTTCCCTGCAGAAATAATAAAAATAATTATTCTGTTCTTTGTACATCTTTTTGTTCTTTACATTACATCCGCATAACATAACAATTACCTCAACAGGCTTTAATACTGGTTGCATTTCCTCACAATATTATTAATCATTTGTTATTGAATAAGTGTACCGTGTTTTTGTCCAAATTGCAAATGAAAATGATATGATATACAATGCAAAATACAAGCAAGAGTATAACTAAACCATAATCCATTATATACACATAAACCATAATCCATTATATACACACCAGTCGGAAAAACTGCAATTTTCGCCTGTTTTTGGGTAGATTTGACATTCGACCTATTCAATGCCCGTGACGTTTTTTTGACTGGTTGAAAAATCTGTCATGGGCGAAAAACAGATGGATTGACGAATTTGCAGCCGTTACACGTGTTTTGTCGAATTTGCAGGCATTTTCCCCTGTTTTTATATCCGTTTTTGCATATGCCGATTCGACAAAAAAAAACCCTGAAACGGCATGGTTGAAAATGGATCCAAAAACGGTCAAAAACGCCTGCTACTAATTGAATACACATAGGTCAAACTAGTGCCGGTTTTCAGACTGTCTGAATATTTGTCACTAATTAAATTTCACCCATAGACTCAGAATCAGGCCCTCTATAGCAAAACATATTATAGGGATACATAACATATCACCACTAGTTAACATGCCTGGGTGCCTCTGGGAGCTGTAGAGAATACCCGGCTCCTCAGCTAGGGTTTCTCTCTTTCCACACCAGCATAACACTGCCTGTAAAATGTTGAAGCGATGCATGTGCATGTGCACGGTGATCTGAGCCGGCATGGGTCTACATCAATCACATGCTGTCTATCATTTCTCTATTGCCTTTTAGAAAATGATAGACAACATCTGATTGGTTGCTAAGGGCAACATCACCAATTCTCTGTTTTAGAAGCTTTAGTAAATTTACCCCTTTGTGTTTTATGCAAGGTCCCAGCTCCTCACAGAGGAGGACATGTACTAAGCAGTGATAAAAGTGAAGAAGTGAGCCAGTGGAGAAGTTGCCCATGGCAACCAATCAGCATTGACGTAACATTTCTAATTTACATACTATACAATTGTACAGAGCAGCTGATTGGTTGCCATGGGCAACTTCGCCACTTGTTCACTTCTCCATTTTTATCACTGCTTAGTACATCTCCCCTAGAAGCTCCCAAACGGCCCTACCACTAACTGAGAACTTCTCCCTAGTCACTGGCCAACTTTTCCGGCATCAATTAAGATAAATCCCCCCAATCGGTCAACAAGATAAATCCCCCCATACACTCTTTTATACCTTAGACTCCCCCTCCTCTTTACAGAGTGACTGGCAAACAACACTTCCACCTTACCATTTTAAGGGAGTTCTCCAGAGAGGGACATGCTAGTTTGCACTAATTTACATTAAAAATACTTAATAGTTTCATATCATATGTCATATTGCATAAATCATAAGATTGGGGAATTCTGTAATCGCTATACCACTATTGTTACCCATTAATTAACTGCAGCGTTTGTCAGTTTATCTCAAGATTGCCTTCAGAAATAACTCATGCCTAGAACGCAATCCTTGATGAAGATGGGGAAGATGTACTACGCCTTAGAGAGTGATAAAGTGGAGAGAGATAACGCACCAGCCAATCAGCTCCTAACTGCCATGTTACAGGCTGTGTTTGAAAAATGACAGTTTGAAGTTGATTGGTTGGTATCATTTTCCATTTTATCCCTCTACAAGGCTAAGTACATCTCCTGTCTTTAAAAGATAGCTCAAAAGGACTGCACCACCATCTGCACCAAAAGCTGATCATTGTACGTTTCATATTCAATGAGCTGTTCTTAGGTTCTTTTGAATGTGTGACTGCGCACACATTGGGTAATACAGGCAGAATATCTTATCCATTTCTTGCTCTCACCTCTGTGGGATGAGAGATAAAGCAAGTCATGCTCAAAATGTGTTGCAGCCATAAACATGAAATACTGTACAGTTACATTTTTGCATGTGGCCATTTATGACAAACATATGGGGCATATTTTTCAAACTCTCTAAAGAGAGAATACATACGTATTTCTGGCGGATGGGATGCCAGCTGTCAGTATCCCGACAGCGGCATCCTGCCCACCAGAATGTCGGCAGCGGGACGACAGTCCTCTTGTGGGCTCACTGCACTCACCAGGCTGCGGGATTGGAGGACACCCACATGTGGGAATAGCCCCAGTTCTCCGGGATCCCGACAGCTAGCAAATTAACTGCATCCCCTTAAGAGAACAATTGGAGCTGTTGCCAATAGCAACCAATCAGATTATAGGGGATTAGTATGGGATCCTTGCGCACGGGATTCCGGCTGTCACCATACAGATAGTGGCATCCAGTCCGCCAGAATGCCGTCAGCGGGCCAAGCGCATCTAGGCCCCTTGCGTCTTACTGTGCTCACCGCGCTGAGGACACGGTGGCTCGCTTCGCTCTCCCTGGGTTCTATACTCCCTCTATGGGTGTCATGGACACCCAGAGGGAAAATCACCTACCTCGCCGGTATTCTGGCGTCAGTACTGCGACCACCGGTATCCCGGCGGGTGGTATGTTAAACACATACCGATTATAGTTATCATGTTATATAATGTACTAGGTTGGTTTCTGTCCTATTTAGAAGGTTTCATAAATCTCCCCCATAGGAATTTCTATTGAACAGTTGTTATGTAGAGAGGGCTCATACACACTGAGTACTACAGTATGCATGTTTGTGTAGCATATTTTGTGTTATGTTTCTCTACTACACATGCTGAGAAAGTAAAGCACACATATACTGTATGTTCGACGGCAAACCTACATGCATCTGACGTGACTAGTTATGACTGGAGAGGTTGGATAGGGGGCATTAACTCCATCAGTGTTTTTAGGAGACATATTTTGCACTTGCTGCAGTGCAGGTGGAAATACACATGGATCATGAAGACGTAAACTAGGCCCATATACTAAAGATATGCAGAGTATGTATCGCTAGGTGTCTACTGTGCTGCATGTGTGTGGAAATGTGCCTTATGTCTGTATTTATTTTTTGGTATGTAGTTATTATGGCAACATTTTTGGGTCAGAATGTCACCATGTTCATAATGTCGGTATTCAACATTATGCAGGTCTATATTATGAACATTTTGTATGAGGGACAGGGTTAGGGGTTATGAGTTAGCGTTTGGGTTAGGCTGCAGTTAGGGTGAGGGTTAGGCAGGTGAGGGTTAGGCTGGGGCCACACATAGCTGCTAATGGACCCGCTTGGCCGGGAGGTGGGTTGTGTGCACATGGATCCTGTACTGCAGGATGCCGCAGAACAGGATCCGGCCAGTGACACACAAGATTTCAATAGAACACAGTGCGGCACAGCTGCATTGTGTGAACACATACGTTGAAATGTATGTGTTTACATTGAAATCCCACCATCCTGTCATCCGGCCCAGCATGCTGCGGTTGGATCCGGCGGCGGCGGGACCACCGCATGTGTAGTCTCCTTCCGGCCAAGCCGGGTCACACTGAACGGGACCCACTTGGCCGCTATGTGTGGACCTAGCCTTAGGCTGCGACTGGGGTGAGGGTTAGGCTGCAGTTAGCGTTAGGGTTAGGTTGTGGTTAGGGTGAGGGATAAGTTGCAGTTAGCATTAGACTGCAGTTAGCATTACGGTTAGGCTGCAGTTAGGTTTAGGCTGCAGTTAGCATTACAGTTAGGCTGCAGTAAGGTTTAGGCTGCAGTTAGCATTAGGATTAGGCCGCGGCTAGGGTGAGGTTTAGGCTGCAGTTAGGGTTAGGTTGCGGAGGGGGGGTTAGGCTGCAGTTATGGTTAGGTTGTGGTTAGGGTGAGGGTTGGGCTGCAGTTAGCATTAGACTGCAGTCAGTATTAGGGTTAGGCTGCAGTTAGGTCTAGGCTGCAGTTAGCTACAGTTAGGGTTAGGCTGCGGCTAGAGTGCAGTTCACATCACATCAGGATTTCAAGTTACAGACATTACCAATGTTTAAATTGTTCATGTTTTATATAGTATTTGCTATTGTATACAAATGAAATGTAACCAGCATTATTTATCTTAAACATTAAAAATGATCAAAAACAGCTTGGGTTACATATAGTAGATGTATTACACATTAGATGCATATATATTAAAAAATACTTTAGGGACATGCTCTTGCACTTATGTGTTGTACAGTATTTGTTTCCCTGTACAGAAGTCACCCATCATACTGGGGTCAAAGCTACTGTACCATGGTATCTTGTTTTTTCATTAAAGAAATGTCTTGCTGAAATCTATAGATGAGCGGGTTCAGTTCTCCGAGATCCGAACCCCCCCGAACTTCACCTATTTTACACGGTTCCGAGGCAGCCTCGGATCTTCCCGCCTTGCTTGGTTAACCCGAACGCGCCCGAACGTCATCATCCCGCTGTCGGATTCTCACGAGATTTGTATTCTATATAAGGAGCCACGCGTCGCCGCCATTTTCACTCGTGCATTGGAGATTGAACGGAGAGGACGTGGCTGCGTTCTCTCCCTGAAAAGTTCCGTATCTGTGCTCAGTATGCTGCAAATATATGTGCTCAGTGTGCTGCAAATATCTGTGCTCAGTGTGCTGAAAATATATACGTTCTCTGCCTGAAAACGCTCCATATCTGTGCTCAGTGTGCTGCTAATATCTGTGCTCAGTGTACTGCATTGTGGGGACCACCAGTATATAATTATAGTAGTAAAGTACAGTAGGCCATTGCTGTATCTTGCAGCTCTGTGTCAAGTATACTATCCATATCTGTGCTGCATTATTATGAGCAGTATATAGTAGGACAGTGCAGCATTTTGGTGACCAGCAGTATACATATAGTACAGTACAGTAGTCCATTGCTGTATCTTGCAGCTCTGTGTCAAGTATACTATCCATATCTGTGCTGCATTATTGTGAGCAATATATAGTAGGACAGTGCAGCATTTTGGTGACCAGCAGTATACATATAGTACAGTACAGTAGGTCATTGCTGTATCTTGCAGCTCTGTGTCAAGTATACTATCCATATTTGTGCTGCATTATTGTGAGCAGTATATAGTAGGACAGTGCAGCATTTTGGTGACCAGCAGTGTACATATAGTACAGTACAGTAGGCCATTGCTGTATCTTGCAGCTCTGTGTCAAGTATACTATCCATATCTGTGCTGCATTATTGTGAGCAGTATATAGTAGGACAGTGCAGCATTTTGGTGGCCAGCAGTATACATATAGTACAGTACAGTAGGCCATTGCTATTGATATATTACTGGCATATAATTCCACACATTAAAAAATGGAGAACAGAAATGTGGAGGGTAAAATAGGGAAAGATCACGATCCACTTCCACCTCATGCTGAAGCTGCTGCCACTAGTCATGGCCGAGACGATGAAATGCCATCAACGTCATCTGCCAAGGCCGATGCCCAATGTCATAGTACAGAGCATGTAAAATCCAGAAAACTAAAGTTCAGTAAAATGACCCAAAAATCTAAATTAAAAGCGTCTGAGGAGAAGCGTAAACTTGCCAATATGCCATTTACGACACGGAGTGGCAAGGAACGGCTGAGGCCCTGGCCTATGTTCATGGCTAGTGGTTCAGCTTCACATGAGGATGGAAGCACTCATCCTCCCGCTAGAAAAATGAAAAGACTTAAGCTGGCAAAAGCACAGCAAAGAACTGTGCATTCTTCTAAATCACAAATCACCAAGGAGAGTCCAATTGTGTCGGTTGCGATGCCTGACCTTCCCAACAATGGAAGGGAAGAGGTGGCGCCTTCCACCATTTGCACGCCCCCTGCAAGTGCTGGAAGGAGCACCCACAGTCCAGTTCCTGATAGTCAAATTGAAGATGTCAATGTTGAAGTACACCAGGCTGAGGATATGGGTTTTGCTGGCGCTGAGGAGGAAATTGACAAGGAGGATTCTGATGGTGAGGTGGTTTGTTTATGTCAGGCACCCGGGGAGACACCTGTTGTCCGTGGGATGAATATGGCCATTGACATGCCTGGTCAAATTACAAAAAAAATCACCTCTTCGGTGTGGAATTATTTTAACAGAAATGCGGACAACAGGTGTCAAGCCGTGTGTTGCCTTTGTCAAGCTGTAATAAGTTGGGGTAAGGACGTTAACCACCTAGGAACATCCTCCCTTATACGTCACCTGGAGCGCATTCATCAGAAGTCATTGACAAGTTCAAAAACTTTGGGTGACAGCGGAAGAAGTCCACTGACAACTAAATCCCTTCCTCTTGTACCCATGCTCCTGCAAACCACACCACCAACCATGGCCGTAACTAGGTAAGGCACACAGCGTAGGATGACCTGGGGCGCAACCAGCCTCCACCATAATCTATAGTAGACAGCGGCAGTGCCGGTGCCGCTGCCTGAGTGTCAGCTCCGCCTCCCCTTCTCCCCAAGCCAGACTCGGAGCTTGAAGTGCTGGGCAGCTGCAGGAAGCCGCGAGTAATGGCATCAAGGCCGACCGCCGCCGCCCCTTGTCCACCCGCTGCCCCCCACCTCATGGAAACAGTGCGCCGCGGCTCAGTCCGGCAGCATGGCTCCCGCACGCTGACAGCAGCAGAGAAGGGTAGGCGGTGCTTTCTGGCAGTGTGCCCGCCCCCCTGGCTCCCACCAGTGCTGAAGGAAGAGCGGTGCTTTCAGTTAGCGTACCCACCCCCCTGACTCACTGGCTCCCGCACGGTGACAGCAGCAGAGAAAGGGAGACGGAGCAACTAGTGAGTAGAGGGACTGAAGGTGGGGAGAGTGCTGAGACAGGGACAATGGCTTTGTGTGTGTATGTGGTTATGTTTGTTTATATGTTGCTGTGTGTGTGTGTGTGTAGCTATGTGTGTAAATATATATGTGGCTGTGTGGGTATATGTAGTTATGTGTGCATACAATGGGGGGAATTCAATTGTTGGGGGAAGGTGGGTAGGCACAGGGGCAATTGCAGAATATTTCAGCGGAGGAGGTTGGGGGACTCTGTAAATGGTGACTCTGCCTGCCATAATGTGTAAATGTGACTCTGCCTGCCATAAGGTGTAAATGGTGACTCTGCCTGCCATAAGGTGTAAATGGTGTCTCTGCCTGCCGTAAGGTGTAAATGGTGACTCTGCCTGCCGTAAGGTGTAAAAGGGAGCTCTGCCTGCTGTAAGGTGTAAATGATGACTCTGCCTGCCGTAAGGTGTAAATGGTCACTCTGCCTGCCGTAAGGTGTAAAAGGGAGCTCTGCCTGCTGTAAGGTGTAAAAGGGAGCTCTGCCTGCCATAATGTGTAAAAGGGAGCTCTGCCTGCCATAAGGTGTAAAAGGGAGCTCTGCCTGCTATAAGTTGTAAAAGGGAGCTCTGTCTGCCGTAAGGTGTAAAAGGGAGCTCTGCCTGCTGTAAGGTGTAAAAGGGAGCTCTGCCTGCTGTAAGGCGTAAAAGGGAGCTCTGCCTGCCGTAAGGTGTAAAAGGGAGCTCTGCCTACTGTAATGTGTGTGTAAGTGACACTACTGTTCGGTGTAATTTGAATAATGAAGACTACTGTGCAGCGTAATATAATTTAGTATTATTTTGTGGTCACGCCCCTTCCCCATGAAGACACACCCCTACACTTTTGGTGCGTGCCTGCGGCGCGCCGATGCTGTTTCTTGCACACAGCGCTGAAATGTCTAGTTACGGCACTGCCACCAACTCCCTCAGTGTCAATTTCCTCCTTAGACAGGAACGCCAATAGTCCTGCAGGCCATGTCACTGGCAAGTCTGACGAGTCCTCTCCTGACTGGGATTCCTCTGATGCATCCTTGAGTGTAACGCCTACTGCTGCTGGCGCTGCTGCTGTTGTTGCTGCTGGGAGTCGATCGTCATCCCAGAGGGGCAGTCGGAAGACCACTTGTACTACCTCCAGTAAGCAATTGACTGTCCAACAGTCCTTTGCGAGGAAGATGAAATATCACAGCAGTCATCCTGCTGCAAAGTGGATAACTCAGGCCTTGGCAGCTGTGTTGGTGTTAAACGTGTGTCCGGTATCCTCCATTAGTTCACAGGGACTTAGAGAATTGCTTGAGGTATTGTGTCCCCGGAATGTACACAGACGTCAGAAAAAGACTCACCAGTGTCCTAAAAAATGCAGTTGTACCCAATGTCCGCTTAACCACGAACATGTGGACAAGTGGAGCAGGGCAGACTCAGGACTATACAGTATGACTGGGACAGCCCACTGGGTAGATGTATTGCCTCCCGCAGCAAGAACAGCAGCGGCGGCACCAGTAGCAGCATCTCGCAAGCGCCAACTTGTTCCTAGGCAGGCTACGCTTTGTATCACCGCTTTCCATAAGAGGCACACAGCTGACAACCTCTTACGGAAACTGAGGAACCTCATCGCAGAATGGCTTACCCCAATTGGACTCTCCTGGGGATTTGTGACATCGGACAACGCCATCAATATTGTGCGTCATTACATGTGTGCAAATTCCAGCACGTCCCATGTTTTGCACATACATTGAATTTGGTGGTGCAGAATGTTTTAAAAAAAGACAGGGGCGTGCAAGAGATGCTGTCGGTGTCCCGAAGAATTGCGGGCCACTTTCGGCTATCAGCCACCGCGTGCCGAAGACTGGAGCACCAGCAAACACTCCTGAACCTGCCCCACCATCATCTGAAGCAAGAGGTGGTAACGAGGTGGAATTCAACTATATGCTTCAGAGGATGGAGGAGCAGCAAAAGGCCATTCAAGCCTATACATCTGCCTACGATATAGGCAAAGAAGGGGGAATGCACCTGACTCAAGCGCAGTGGAGAATGATTTCAACGTTGTGCAAGGTTCTGCAACCCTTTGAACTTGCCACACATGAAGTCAGTTCAGACACTGCCAGCCTGAGTCAGGTCATTTTCCTCATCAGGCTTTTGCAGAAGCAGCTGGAGAGATTGAAGGAGGAGCTAAAATGGAGCAATTCCGCTAGGCATGTGGGACTTGTGGATGGAGCCCTTAATTCGCTTAACCAAGATTCACGGGTGGTCAATCTGTTGAAATCAGAGCACTACATTTTGTCCACCGTGCTTGATCCTAGGTTTAAAGCCTACGTTGTATCTCTCTTTCCGGCAGACACAAGTCTGCACATGTTCAAAGACCTGCTGGTGAGACACTTGTCAACTCAAGCGGAACGTGACCCGTCAACATCTCCTCCTTCACATTCTCCCGCAACTGGGGGTGCGAGGAAAAGGCTCAGAATTCCGAGCCCACCCGCTGGCAGTGATGCAGGGCAGTCTGGAGCGAGTGTTGACATCTGGTCCGGACTGAAGGACCTGCCAACGATTACTGACATGTCGTCTACTGTCACTGCATATGATTCTGTCACCATTGAAAGAATGGTGGAGGATTATATGAGTGACCGCATCCAAGTAGGCACGTCAGACAGTCCGTACGTATACTGGCAGGAAAAAGAGGCAATTTGGAGGCCCTTGCACAAACTGTCTTTATTTTACCTAAGTTGCCCCCCCCCCTCTCCAGTGTGTAATCCGAAAGAGTGTTTAGTGCAGGCGGTCACCTTGTCAGCGATCGGCGTAGGATGTTACTACCACAAAATGTGGAGAAGATGATGTTCATCAAAATGAATTGTAATCAATTCCTCCGTGGAGACATTCATCATCAATTGCCTCCAGAAAGTACACAGGGACCTGAGATGGTGGATTCCAGTGGGGACGAATTAATACTCTGTGAGGAGGGGGATGTACACAGTGAAAGGGGTGAGAAATTGGAGGATGATGATGAGGTGGTCATCTTGCCTCTGTAGAGCCAGTTTGAGCAAGGAGAGATTGATTGATTCTTTTTTTTTGTGGGGGCCCAAACCAACCAGTCATTTCAGCCACAGTCGTGTGGCAGACACTGTGGCTGAAATGATGGGTTTGTTAAAGTGTGCATGTCCTGTTTATACAACATAAGGGTGGGTGGGAGGGCCCAAGGACAATTCCATCTTGCACCTCTTTTTTTCTTTATTTATCTTTGCATCATGTGATGTTTGGGGGTCAATTTTTTTAAGTGCCATCCTGTCTGACATTGCAGTGCCACTCCTAGATGGGCCAGGTGTTTGTGCCGCCCTCTTTGATCGCTTAGCTTAGTCATCCAGCGACCTCGGTGCAAATTTTAGGACTAAAAATAATATTGTGAGGTGTGAGGTGTTCAGAATAGACTGGAAATGAGTGGAAATTATGGTTATTGAGGTTAATAATACTATAGGATCAAAATTACCCAGACATTCTATGATTTAAGCTGTTTTTGAGGGGTTTTTGAAAAAAAAAAAAAAACACCCGAATCCAAAACACACCCGAATCCGACAAAAAAAATTTCAGGAAGGTTTTGCCAAAACGCGTCCGAAGCCAAAACACGGCCGCGGAACCTAATCCAAAACCAAAACACTAAACCTGAAAAATTTCTGCTGCACATCTCTACTGAAATCTCTGTTCTTCGCTATCTGTACCTAGGTTGGGTGTAAAGAAATTGAGGTGACAGTGGAGAAAATACATTTTCTTTTGTAGCCAGGTTTTTACGTTGATCCGGAGGTGTAAATCGTCCACAGATATAACAGGAGTTGTCCAGATAGGTGACACAGGCTCGTTTACTTTTCATCATGATCTGAAAGAAAAACATGACAAATGAATATCAGGATGAAAGTAATCAGTCACTGTAATAGCATTTTTATAATGTTTAACATCTAAGACAGTAGGATGCCAATAACTTTAGTTTCTGACATGATATGCAAGTCTGGAGTTTGGATTCAGAATCACACAGAAATTAGTCAAGAACACTTGAATTTTCTTCAGTAGCTGACAATTTTTTGTTGTTGTTGTCTAGTGTTATCGACAGTGCTGCAAGTATGGCAGTATGGGACGGTACTGCGTAGCGGTAAGATACATTACGCAGTATTGCCACCCCGACTACTACTGTGCTGTGTGTGAGGTGAGAAGTGCACAGTGCATGCCTATCCTGCCCCTCAGTGTTCAGTCTGGTCTCCGGCGCCAGCGGCGTGTATCTCTAATGCATTAGCCAATCAGAGCTCACCAGCGACGGACTGGGGCTCTAATTCGGCCCGGGCACTCATGAATGCGCGTGCGCCGTAGGCACGTCATGGTGGTGCGCCGCCACGATATATGGGGGTGTGCCAAGAGTTATGTGGATGTGGACTTGTGGCACGCCCCCATTACCATAGCAACGCTTGCTGGGGGCATGCTGTGAGTCCAGGGGCATGGACTCGCGGCACCCCCCCTTTTTCATGGAGACCGGTGGGGGTGGCTGAACCAGAAAGCTGGAGGTTATGCTGCGCGTGGCCTTCCTGGCTCTCTGAGGGATCGGATCGGCCCACCTACCCATCGGACCTTCTGGGATGGGGTCATATGTTTACCTGACACTGTGATGCAGTGGGGGATTATGTGTACCTGGCACTATGGGGCAGTAGGAGCATATGTGTACCTGGCACTGTGGGACAGTGGGGTCATATGTGTACCTGGCACTGTGGGGCAGTGGGGCATATGTGTACCTGGCACTGTGGGGCAGTGTGGCATATGTGTACCTAGCACTCTGGGGCAGCGGCGGCATATGTGTAACTGGCACTGTGGGGGCACATCTGGCACTGTGGGGGCATATGTGTAACTGGCACTGTATGGGCATATATGGCACTGTGGGGACATATGTGTATCTGCCATTGGGGGCATATGTGTATCTGCCACTGGGGGCATAATTGTATCTGGCACTGTGGAGGTGTATGTGTATCTGGTACTGTGGGGGCATATCTGGCTATATGTAAGCATAAGTGTATCTGGCACTGTGGAGGTGTATGTGTATCTGGTACTGTGGGGGCATATCTGGCTATATGTAAGCATAAGTGTATCTGGCACTGTGGGGGCATATGTGTATCTGGCACTGCACTACTGGGGGCATATATGCATCTGGCATTCTTGGGGACATATGTGTATCTGGCTCCCCATATGTGTATCACGCCTCAGTTTCATTGGCCATGCACCGTGTGTCATGTGGGCACACCCATTTTTTCGGCGCGCGTACACAGTACCACTAAGAAGATTTTTTTACTTGCACCACTGGTTATTGACAAATGTGACTCAGCAGTTAGCATTAGGATAAGGCTGCAGTTAAGAGTAGGATGCAGTCAGCATTAAGGTTAGGCTGCAGTTAAAGGTAGGCTGCAGTTAACATTAGGGTTAGGCTGCAGTTAGGGGTAGGCTGCAGTTAGCATTAGGGTTAGGATGTAGTTAGGAGTAGGCTGCAGTTAGCTTTAGGGTTAGGCTTCAGTTAGCGTTAGGCTGCATAGAGTTAGACTGTGGTTAGGGTTTGGCTGCAGTTAGCATTAGGGTTAGGCTGCTGTTAGAGTTAGGGTTAGGCTGCAGTTAGGCTAAAATTATAATATTGACATTCTAATTATCGACAAATGTAATGCTGTAGTTATGATTAGCCTGCAGTTAGCGTTAGGCTGCAATTAGAGTTCGGCTGTGGTTAGGGTTAGGCTGCAGTTAGCATTAGAGTTAGGTTGTGGTTAGGGTTAGGCTGCAGTTAGCATTAGGGTTAGGCTGCAATTAGTGTTAGGGTGCAGTTAGCATTAGGGTTAGGCTGCAATTAGGGTTAGGGTGCAGTTAGCATTAGGGTTAGGCTGCAATTAGGGTTAGGGTGCAGTTAGCATTAGGGCTAGGCTGCAATTAGGGTTAGGGTGCAGTTAGCATTAGGGTTAGGCTGCAATTAGGGTTAGGGTGCAGTTAACATTAGGGTTAGGCTGCAATTAGGGTTAAGGTGCAGTTAGCTTTAGGGTTAGGGTGCAGTTTACATCAGGGTTAGGCTGCAATTAGGGTTAAGGTGCAGTTAGCATTAGGGTTGCTGTTAGTGCTAGTGCTTGACTGTAGTTAATGTTAGGGTTAGGTTGCAGTTAGTGTTAGGCTGTAGTTAGTGTTAAGTTGCAGTTAGAGTTAGGCTGCAGTTAGTGTTAAGTTGCAGTGAGGGTTAGGCTGCAGTTAGACTGAAATGGTACTGTTGACATTCTAATTATCGACAAACAAAATGTCGACTTTTTGAACATGTTGACATTAATTTATTGTGGACATTCTTAATGTCAACATGTCAAAAGCAGACATTGTGACCATGTCCACATTCTAGTGTTGACATGCTGAATATAGACAACACCCTTTCTGTTGCCATTTTAGAAGTTACATACTGTATATGATGTGTGGGCAGCTGTAGAATGACTGTAATACACTGGTGTATCTATAATGGGTGCAGTGTGTGCTGTGCACATGGGCCCCCTGGGGTCCAGAGGGGCCCACACTGCACACCCTGCACCCATTATGTTTAATATGCACCCTCCTGAGTCCCGCGGCGCAGCAGCAGCGCTGCAGAAATCACTGGGAAAATGGTGGTGCGCCATGTTCCTGGTGTTTCACGCATGCGTAGTAGGAAAATCATTGGGAAAATGGCTACCACGCCATTTTCCCAGAGATCAGCGCATGCGCTCTAGGCTCTGGGACAATGCTAGGGTCCCCTAGGGACCCTAGTGCCCAGAGTCTCTGTGCCGCTGGCTAGAGAGGAGGGGGTCCAGACGGAGCCTGCACATGGACCTCCTCCTCTCTAGAAATGCCCCTGCTGTAATACCGTCTTACTCGTACAACTTTTGTTAGCTTTGGCAATTTCTGTCTGTTTCTGTTTGTTTACAATCAGCACTAAAGTGTTCCCTTCTCCCGCTGCAGGATAAGAACTTCTACGATATGCCGTGCAAGACAATGAGGATGACTTTGAATCACCAGTCCATGCAGTAGATAAAGGGCTTTATTGTAAATTGATAAGCCTCTTAGAAGTCTACCCCGATATGTTTAATAGCCATAAAAAACAACATATATAGGTTTTACTTTTCTGCTTAATTCCCCAATAAAATACTATGCAATAAATTCAAAACAGACGTCACGTGATTCAATGTGTAAATACTGACTCTGTTTATTGTCCAATGATTTCAATTCTCTAGGGCTCACAAAATATTTCTTCATAAACCTTGATGTATACTGTACCTTTCAGCTGTGCCGATTTTAGCAGGACAACAGAGACGTAACTAGGGTTCATGGCATCCAGGGCAAATACATACATGTCGGTATCTGGACTATAGATCTACATTAAAAAGGTCTACCGTCAATAGGTCTACCACTAATGGTAAATGTGCATTATGTCAACAGGGTCAAAAGGTCGACATGTAAAAGGTATACAGTTCAACAGGGTTAAAAGGTCGACATGACAATGGTTGACGCACATATGGTAGTCACAAGTTTTTTTTATTTACTTTTCATTTTATTTAAACTTTTTCATCCTTTACCATCCAAGTGGACTACGATTGGAAATAGTAACCTGGAGAGCGTTTTGTGGCAGAAAAGTGACAAAACACCCCCAAAAAATAAAATAAAAATTGTGTCTACCTTTTGTGTGTTGACCATTTCTATGTCGACCTTTTACTCTGTCACCCTGTCGACCATTCCGATTGTCTACTAATTCTATGTAGACCTTTTGATCAAGTAGACCTTATGAATGTCTACCATTAGTGGTAGACCTATTGACTGTAGACCTTTTTATTGTAAATCTAATAATCCACACTCATAAATCTCACTCCTTGAAAATTGTTCTTCAAAATTCTTTTATTGATACCCAAACACACACTGGAAGCATGTGAACTGTGAACACGATGTAAGTGCCACAATATTATATACAAAAACATATATAGGGTTTATGTTCCTTATGTAGATGACTGTAGACGTCTTTTCCTTCTGTTTCTCACTTTTATCCACTGAAAAAGAAACAGAAGGAAAAGATGTCTACAGTCATCTACACAAGGAACCCTATATATGTTTTTGTATATAATATTGAAGCGCTTATACTGCGTAAAGATTACCTTCTTTTGTATGTTTTGGTTGTTCAGGTGGGGTGTGGTGACATCCCATTAGGGAATCTAAATGGTTAAAGCTGCTTTGCGCATATTTCGAGTACCCTAATTGTTTATTTTCAATGAACACAATTTGCACATACACTGTTGTGTAATGGAAATTTGCAGTGAATAGCTGGTGGCCTAACGTGCTCCCCAGGCCCCAGAAGCTTTAGGGTATTTATTTTTTGATGCTTTTTAACACTTTGCTGCCAGCTGAGACACAAATGTTAGGTCATTTAAATAAAATAGCTATCGTCTTTATTAGTCCGCCATTCTCTTCATACGGTAAGCTACTTTCCAACACCGGTACCAATATATGTATATTTACGTCCAGTCTGTTATATACAATATTTATCCAATATAATGCATTGCTCTTAACAATAATGAGTACATAAGCATGGGGACATGTTTATCATATAAACAGCGACATATGTTAAACTAAAATACAGACACATATCTACTACCAATCCATACAGACAGGCGATAGTTACACAAAAACAAAGGCACCCATATAACACGGAGCCTTAGTAACAGGAAAGGCACAAAGCCAGTCCTCCTAATACAGTATCTAATATATCATATCACAAAGCATACTCAAGATGCCCACATAGAGACCTGCACTGTGGCATCTGGCAGCATTAGATATTCTGACACAAGCCTAGGCAGGAAGAATGTGTCTACTCATCATTCTGTAAAGTAAGTGAAAAGATAATTTTCCCTTATATAGGAATGAAGTAAGACTAAGGGGGACATTTACTAAGCAGTGATAAGAGCGGAGAAGTGAGCCAGTGGAGAAGTTGTCCCATCAACCAGTCAGCAGCTCTGTATAATTTTATAGTATGCAAATTATAGCTGTTACTTCAGTGCTGATTGTTTGCCATGGGCAACTTCTCCACTGGCTCACTTCTCCATTCTTATCACTGCTTACTAAATGTCCCCCTATGGGGCTAATTCAGTAAGGATAGCAAATTCTGCTAATTAGCAGAAGTTGTTATCCTTTGGATCGCATGCTGGGGGCCACCCAACATGCTGACCGGTGCCTCCCCCCCTTGATGAAGCAGAAATTGTGAGCGCCTCGCAATTTCTGTTTCATTGTAAAAAATTCTTGATGCCTTCTGCCGGCGCAGCTTAGCTGCGTCCGCAGGAGACCGGGCGCCATGTTACCCATCGCGATGGCTGCGTGTGATGTCATGCAGCCACTGCAATCATGCCCACAACACGCCCCCATTCTCGCCGCACCGGCCATTGTTCGTGCCGCCCAGCCACCGCAATGCTCCTCCTGGGAAACGGAGCATTGTGCACCCACGTGGGGACCTATTATTATTATTATCCTTTATTTATATGGCACCATATAGGATCCGCATGAGGATAGATTGGAGTGGAGAGAGGTTTGTGTTAGGATGCCAATAAGGAGGAGATTACAGTACTTCAGTCTGAAGATGACCAGTATGTGGATAAGGGTTTTAGTGGCATCCTGTGTGTGTGTGAAAGGGTCTCATCCTGGAAATATTTTTGAGATAAAAATTACAGGTTTGTGAGAGGTGCTGAATGTGTGGTTTGAAGGAGAGGGAGGAGTCAATGATTACTCCAAGACAGAGCACTTGGGAGCTAGAGGAGATAGTAGTGCCATCAATAGATAATGAAATTATGGGAGGTGAGGTTGTGCAGGAGGGTGGGAAGATGATTAGCTCAATCTTAGACATGTTAAGCTTACGTAAATGCTGGGACATCCAAGAAGAGATAGCAGAGAGACAGTTGGATACACAAGTGAGGAGAGCAGGTGAGAGGTCAGGTAAGGAAAAGTAGATTTGAATATCATCAGCATAGAGAGGATATTGTAAGTCAAAAGAGCTAATGAGTTCACCTAAAGAGGATGTACAGAGAGAGAAAAGCAGAGGACCAAAAACAGAACCTTGGGGGACACCTACATTTAGTGGAAGTGTGGGGAGGTGGAGTCATGAGAGGAGAAAGAAGGAATGGTCAGAGAGGTAGGAGGATAGCTAGGAGAGGGCAGTATAATGTAGATCAAGAGACTGAAGGATCTGCAGAAGGAGAGGGTGGCCCACAGTGTCAAAATCAGCAGAGAGGTCAAGGAGAATAAACAAAAAGAAGTGACCCGTGGATTTAGCAGAAAGGAGGTCATTGCAGACTTTTGTTAAGGCAGTTTCAGTGGTGTGGAGAGGACGGAGGTCAGACAGGAATGGGTCAAGTAATGAGTGGGAGGAAAGAAAGGCAGTTATAGACAATACGCTCAAGGAGTTTGGAGGCAAAAGGAAGGAGAAAGATGGTCGATAGTTGGAGAGATTGTGTGGATCAAGGTAGAGATGAGCGGGTTCGGTTTCTCTGAATCCGAACCCGCCCGAACTTCATGTTTTTTTTCACGGGTCCGAGAGACTCGGATCTTCCCGCCTTGCTCGGTTAACCCGAGCGCGCCCGAACGTCATCATGACGCTGTCGGATTCTCGCGAGGCTCGGATTCTATCGCGAGACTCGGATTCTATATAAGGAGCCGCGCGTCGCCGCCATTTTCACACGTGCATTGAGATTGATAGGGAGAGGACGTGGCTGGCGTCCTCTCCATTTAGATTATAAGAGAGAGAGATTTACTGGAGCTTAGGACTAGGAGGAGTACTGTAGAAGTGTAGAGAGTGCAGAGAGTTTACTAGTGAGTGACCACCAGACAGTGCAGTTTATTTAATATATCCGTTCTCTGCCTGAAAAAAGCGATACACACAGTGACTCAGTCACATACCATATCTGTGTGCACTGCTCAGGCTCAGCCCAGTGTGCTGCATCATCTATATATATTATATATCTGTCTGACTGCTCAGCTCACACAGCTTATAATTGTGGGGGAGACTGGGGAGCACTGCAGTGCCAGTTATAGGTTATAGCAGGAGCCAGGAGTACATAATATTATATAGTGAGTGACCACCAGACAGTGCAGTTTATTTAATATATCCGTTCTCTGCCTGAAAAAAGCGATACACACAGTGACTCAGTCACATACCATATCTGTGTGCACTGCTCAGGCTCAGCCCAGTGTGCTGCATCATCTATATATATTATATATCTGTCTGACTGCTCAGCTCACACAGCTTATAATTGTGGGGGAGACTGGGGAGCACTGCAGTGCCAGTTATAGGTTATAGCAGGAGCCAGGAGTACATAATATTATATAGTGAGTGACCACCAGACAGTGCAGTTTATTTAATATATCCGTTCTCTGCCTGAAAAAAGCGATACACACAGTGACTCAGTCACATACCATATCTGTGTGCACTGCTCAGGCTCAGCCCAGTGTGCTGCATCATCTATATATATTATATATCTGTCTGACTGCTCAGCTCACACAGCTTATAATTGTGGGGGAGACTGGGGAGCACTGCAGTGCCAGTTATAGGTTATAGCAGGAGCCAGGAGTACATAATATTATATTAAAATTAAACAGTGCACACTTTTGCTGCAGGAGTGCCACTGCCAGTGTGACTGACCAGTGACCTGACCACACTGACCACCAGTATAGTTAGTAGTATACTTATATTGTGATTGCCTGAAAAAGTTAAACACTCGTCGTGTGACTTCACTTGTGTGTTGTTTTTTTTTTTATTCTATAAAAATAAAACTCATTCTGCTGACAGACAGTGTCCAGCAGGTCCGTCATTATATAATATATAATATATACCTGTCAGGCTGCAGTAGTGATATATATATATTTTTTATATCATTTATCATCCAGTCGCAGCAGACACAGTACGGTAGTTCACGGCTGTGGCTACCTCTGTGTCTGCACTCGGCAGGCAGTCCATCCATAATTGTATACCACCTAACCGTGTTTTTTTTTTCTTCTTTATACATACATACTACTACGACATCTCTTTATCAACCAGTCTATATTAGCAGCAGACACAGTACAGTATGGTAGTTCACGGCTGTGGCTACCTCTGTGTCTGCACTCGGCAGGCAGTCCGTCCATAATTGTATACCACCTAACCGTGGTTTTTTTTTCTTTCTTCTTTATACATACATAGTTACATAGACATCTCTTTATCAACCAGTCTATATTAGCAGCAGACACAGTACAGTACGGTAGTTCACGGCTGTGGCTACCTCTGTGTCTGCACTCGGCAGGCAGTCCGTCCATAATTGTATACCACCTAACCGTGTTTTTTTTTTCTTTCTTCTTTATACATACATAGTTACATAGACATCTCTTTATCAACCAGTCTATATTAGCAGCAGACACAGTACAGTACGGTAGTTCACGGCTGTGGCTACCTCTGTGTCTGCACTCGGCAGGCAGTCCGTCCATAATTGTATACCACCTAACCGTGGTTTTTTTTTCTTTCTTCTTTATACATACATAGTTACATAGACATCTCTTTATCAACCAGTCTATATTAGCAGCAGACACAGTACAGTACGGTAGTTCACGGCTGTGGCTACCTCTGTGTCTGCACTCGGCAGGCAGTCCGTCCATAATTGTATACCACCTAACCATGGTTTTTTTTTCTTTCTTCTTTATACATACATAGTTACATAGACATCTCTTTATCAACCAGTCTATATTAGCAGCAGACACAGTACAGTACGGTAGTTCACGGCTGTGGCTACCTCTGTGTCTGCACTCGGCAGGCAGTCCGTCCATAATTGTATACCACCTAACCGTGGTTTTTTTTTCTTTCTTCTTTATACATACATACTACTACGACATCTCTTTATCAACCAGTCTATATTATTAGCAGCAGACACAGTACAGTACGGTAGTTCACGGCTGTGGCTACCTCTGTGTCTGCACTCGGCAGGCAGTCCGTCCATAATTGTATACCACCTAACCGTGGTTTTTTTTTTCTTTCTTCTTTATACATACATAGTTACATAGACATCTCTTTATCAACCAGTCTATATTAGCAGCAGACACAGTACAGTACGGTAGTTCACGGCTGTGGCTACCTCTGTGTCTGCACTCGGCAGGCAGTCCATAATTGTATACTAGTATCCATCTCCATTGTTTACCTGAGGTGCCTTTTAGTTGTGCCTATTAAAATATGGAGAACAAAAATGTTGAGGTTCCAAAATTAGGGAAAGATCAAGATCCACTTCCACCTCGTGCTGAAGCTGCTGCCACTAGTCATGGCCGAGACGATGAAATGCCAGCAACGTCGTCTGCCAAGGCCGATGCCCAATGTCATAGTACAGAGCATGTCAAATCCAAAACACCAAATATCAGTAAAAAAAGGACTCCAAAACCTAAAATAAAATTGTCGGAGGAGAAGCGTAAACTTGCCAATATGCCATTTACCACACGGAGTGGCAAGGAACGGCTGAGGCCCTGGCCTATGTTCATGGCTAGTGGTTCAGCTTCACATGAGGATGGAAGCACTCAGCCTCTCGCTAGAAAACTGAAAAGACTCAAGCTGGCAAAAGCACCGCAAAGAACTGTGCGTTCTTCGAAATCCCAAATCCACAAGGAGAGTCCAATTGTGTCGGTTGCGATGCCTGACCTTCCCAACACTGGACGTGAAGAGCATGCGCCTTCCACCATTTGCACGCCCCCTGCAAGTGCTGGAAGGAGCACCCACAGTCCAGTTCCTGATAGTCAGATTGAAGATGAAGATGTTGGACCACCAGGATGAGGAGGATATGGGTGTTGCTGGCGCTGGGGAGGAAATTGACCAGGAGGATTCTGATGGTGAGGTGGTTTGTTTAAGTCAGGCACCCGGGGAGACACCTGTTGTCCGTGGGAGGAATATGGCCGTTGACATGCCTGGTGAAAATACCAAAAAAATCAGCTCTTCAGTGTGGAGGTATTTCAACAGAAAAGCGGACAACAGGTGTCAAGCCGTGTGTTGCCTTTGTCAAGCTGTAATAAGTAGGGGTAAGGACGTTAACCACCTCGGAACATCCTCCCTTATACGTCACCTGCAGCGCATTCATAATAAGTCAGTGACAAGTTCAAAAACTTTGGGCGACAGCGGAAGCAGTCCACTGACCAGTAAATCCCTTCCTCTTGTAACCAAGCTCACGCAAACCACCCCACCAACTCCCTCAGTGTCAATTTCCTCCTTCCCCAGGAATGCCAACAGTCCTGCAGGCCATGTCACTGGCAATTCTGACGAGTCCTCTCCTGCCTGGGATTCCTCCAATGCATCCTTGCGTGTAACGCCTACTGCTGCTGGCGCTGCTGTTGTTGCTGCTGGGAGTCGATGGTCATCCCAGAGGGGAAGTCATAAGCCCACTTGTACTACTTCCAGTAAGCAATTGACTGTCCAACAGTCCTTTGCGAGGAAGATGAAATATCACAGCAGTCATCCTGCTGCAAAGCGGATAACTGAGGCCTTGACAACTATGTTGGTGTTAGACGTGCGTCCGGTATCCGCCGTTAGTTCACAGGGAACTAGACAATTTATTGAGGCAGTGTGCCCCCGTTACCAAATACCATCTAGGTTCCACTTCTGTAGGCAGGCGATACCGAGAATGTACACGGACGTCAGAAAAAGACTCACCAGTGTCCTAAAAAATGCAGTTGTACCCAATGTCCACTTAACCATGGACATGTGGACAAGTGGAGCAGGGCAGGGTCAGGACTATATGACTGTGACAGCCCACTGGGTAGATGTATGGACTCCCGCCGCAAGAACAGCAGCGGCGGCACCAGTAGCAGCATCTCGCAAACGCCAACTCTTTCCTAGGCAGGCTACGCTTTGTATCACCGCTTTCCAGAATACGCACACAGCTGAAAACCTCTTACGGCAACTGAGGAAGATCATCGCGGAATGGCTTACCCCAATTGGACTCTCCTGTGGATTTGTGGCATCGGACAACGCCAGCAATATTGTGTGTGCATTAAATATGGGCAAATTCCAGCACGTCCCATGTTTTGCACATACTGTACCTTGAATTTGGTGGTGCAGAATTTTTAAAAAAACGACAGGGGCGTGCAAGAGATGCTGTCGGTGGCCAGAAGAATTGCGGGACACTTTCGGCGTACAGGCACCACGTACAGAAGACTGGAGCACCACCAAAAACTACTGAACCTGCCCTGCCATCATCTGAAGCAAGAAGTGGTAACGAGGTGGAATTCAACCCTCTATATGCTTCAGAGGTTGGAGGAGCAGCAAAAGGCCATTCAAGCCTATACAATTGAGCACGATATAGTAGGTGGAATGCACCTGTCTCAAGCGCAGTGGAGAATGATTTCAACGTTGTGCAAGGTTCTGATGCCCTTTGAACTTGCCACACGTGAAGTCAGTTCAGACACTGCCAGCCTGAGTCAGGTCATTCCCCTCATCAGGCTTTTGCAGAAGAAGCTGGAGACATTGAAGGAGGAGCTAACACGGAGCGATTCCGCTAGGCATGTGGGACTTGTGGATGGAGCCCTTAATTCGCTTAACAAGGATTCACGGGTGGTCAATCTGTTGAAATCAGAGTAGTACATTTTGGCCACCGTGCTCGATCCTAGATTTAAAGCCTACCTTGGATCTCTCTTTCCGGCAGACACAAGTCTGCTGGGGTTGAAAGACCTGCTGGTGACAAAATTGTCAAGTCAAGCGGAACGCGACCTGTCAACATCTCCTCCTTCACATTCTCCCGCAACTGGGGGTGCGAGGAAAAGGCTCAGAATTCCGAGCCCACCCGCTGGCGGTGATGCAGGGCAGTCTGGAGCGACTGCTGATGCTGACATCTGGTCCGGACTGAAGGACCAGACAACGATTACGGACATGTCGTCTACTGTCACTGCATATGATTCTCTCAACATTGATAGAATGGTGGAGGATTATATGAGTGACCGCATCCAAGTAGGCACGTCACACAGTCCGTACTTATACTGGCAGGAAAAAGAGGCAATTTGGAGGCCCTTGCACAAACTGGCTTTATTCTACCTAAGTTGCCCTCCCACAAGTGTGTACTCCGAAAGAGTGTTTAGTGCCGCCGCTCACCTTGTCAGCAATCGGCGTACGAGGTTACATCCAGAAAATGTGGAGAAGATGATGTTCATTAAAATGAATTATAATCAATTCCTCCGCGGAGACATTGACCAGCAGCAATTGCCTCCACAAAGTACACAGGGAGCTGAGATGGTGGATTCCAGTGGGGACGAATTGATAATCTGTGAGGAGGGGGATGTACACGGTGATATATCGGAGGGTGATGATGAGGTGGTCATCTTGCCTCTGTAGAGCCAGTTTGTGCAAGGAGAGATTAATTGCTTCTTTTTGGGGGGGGGTCCAAACCAACCCGTCATATCAGTCACAGTCGTGTGGCAGACCCTGTCACTGAAATGATGGGTTGGTTAAAGTGTGCATGTCCTGTTTTGTTTATACAACATAAGGGTGGGTGGGAGGGCCCAAGGACAATTCCATCTTGCACCTCTTTTTTCTTTTCTTTTTCTTTGCATCATGTGCTGATTGGGGAGGGTTTTTTGGAAGGGACATCCTGCGTGACACTGCAGTGCCACTCCTAAATGGGCCCGGTGTTTGTATCGGCCACTAGGGTCGCTAATCTTACTCACACAGTCAGCTACCTCATTGCGCCTCTTTTTTTCTTTGCGTCATGTGCTGTTTGGGAAGGGTTTTTTGGAAGGGACATCCTGCGTGACACTGCAGTGCCACTCCTAGATGGGCCCGGTGTTTGTGTCGGCCACTAGGGTCGCTAATCTTACTCACACAGCTACCTCATTGCGCCTCTTTTTTTCTTTGCGTCATGTGCTGTTTGAGGAGGGTTTTTTGGAAGGGCCATCCTGCGTGACACTGCAGTGCCACTCCTAGATGGGCCCGGTGTTTGTGTCGGCCACTAGGGTCGCTAATCTTACTCACACAGCTACCTCATTGCGCCTCTTTTTTTCTTTGCGTCATGTGCTGTTTGGGGAGGGTTTTTTGGAAGGGACATCCTGCGTGACACTGCAGTGCCACTCCTAGATGGGCCCGGTGTTTGTGTCGGCCACTAGGGTCGCTTATCTTACTCACACAGCGACCTCGGTGCAAATTTTAGGACTAAAAATAATATTGTGAGGTGTGAGGTATTCAGAATAGACTGAAAATGAGTGGAAATTATGGTTATTGAGGTTAATAATACTATGGGATCAAAATGACCCCCAAATTCTATGATTTAAGCTGTTTTTTAGGGTTTTTTGAAAAAAACACCCGAATCCAAAACACACCCGAATCCGACAAAAAAAATTCGGTGAGGTTTTGCCAAAACGCGTTCGAACCCAAAACACGGCCGCGGAACCGAACCCAAAACCAAAACACAAAACCCGAAAAATTTCAGGCGCTCATCTCTAGATCAAGGGTAGGTTTTTTTTTTACGGGGGGGTGAGGATCGGATGAGGGCCATGACTTCCTCACCAGATACATGGGAGAAAGATGTCAGAGTTGGTAAGAGGGAAGGGGAGGGGTGGTAAGGGTAAGGAGGTGGCTGGTTGCTGATTCTTTGGAGGGATGTGATGTCCTGATGTACTGTATGGAGTCAATTATGGATGTGAAGTAAGTGGCGAAGTCAAGAGTAGAGAGTGAGGAAGGGAGACGAGGTGGGGGTGGGCAGAGGAGGGAGTTGAGAGTATGACTGTTTAGCGAGGGAAAGGGCAGCTCTGAAGAATAGAGCATACGTTTGAAATGGAGGTGTCGAAGTCGGAAAATATTACAGTACACACATCACGTACAAACTCCACACAGATGGCCTCCGTGCACGTGCTTGTTCTGCCGTGCGTGCACATATTTGCAAGTTGCGTATGACCGCTCACGCGGTCCTGCATATTAGCGCGTGGTATGGGTTATTAAGGTAGCATTGGTACTCACATGGAAAAGCCACAAAGACATCTCATATTTAATCCACATAGTGCACAATGTACACATAGCCCACACGCACCACACCAGCAAGTTATACTTGTTCAAAAGGTACAACAAAGGGATTCACCTTTACAGGATATGAGGGGACAGCATTAGGTTATGAGGTGGTGTTTGGTATCCAACTGTAGGGTATTTTAAGGGCAACATTCCGGTAGCAGTTTGCAGAAGATAGCACGCTCCTGTGCATAGTTATGCACAGGAACAGGATATTAATATTATACTGTGTTTACTGTACTCTGATATTCGGCGGGAACCCAGTGGAGACCAACTGCAAGCACACCTGGAACAGACATCGCCCACCTATTCAAACCAACCTATGACCCCTCCTGTACTGTAAATGACCAGCCCTTTGACCTATGGATGAAGAGGTTACAGTTTCCATTGTATTGTGTTTTTACCAACTGTATAAAAGTTAAGCTGCCTAGCCGGTCACTCAATCTCTCTCTGAAGGTCATCTTGCAGATTGACTGAGCACTGGACCGTGTGGCGCTGGCGAAACAAAACGTATGTACCATTGTATTGTAGCCTCTTTTCTCTTATTGTAATTGTATATGTGTTGTAACCCCCTTTCAGCAATTATATGTTGGTGGGTCGGTTCCCAACATCTTAAATACAATTGGTGTCATGTCTCCTTCCTGCTAAGGTTTAAAGTGTATTTCAGACACACGTGTAGCTGCATTGGGCTCTCAGTGTGTTGGTGTGTGTGTGTATGCCCTGCGTGTACTTTGTACGTCTGTCACGGCGTGTGTACGCAAAGTGCGTACACGGTACGGACCTTTGTACGCTAACTGTGTAAAAAGTACGTAGGTTAAAGACTACATCCAGCAGCCACAGCTGCTCGAATTTCAGTGTAAAAGGTATTGCTTTTTCTGTCCTGTATGTTAATCAGCTTTTACAGAGGGAGTCTGCCTTAGAGTGATTTCCTCCATTGTTGCTTAACAGTACGTGAGCATTTTTGCAAATATCTGGTGCATTTGTTGATCTGTGAGGGTGAGTAGTGGGTGGTGTTGTGACAGAGTCACGAGCAGAAGTAAGGGAAGTATTGTATAGGGATGTGGCTTGTTCAGGGCATGAGGGAGACAGTATAGGAGAGAGAAGTGAGTCGAGTGTTAGTGCAGGCTCCTGAGCTAGGAGGGGGAACTGCAGGAGGAGGGCAGGGAGAGAGTGCAGAGTGATGCAGATGAAGAGGAGGTGGAGTGACAGAAAATGGAGGGAGGGAACCTGGCTGAGTGGTGGGGTAGTAGGACCATGGTGGGGCAGAAGTGATTGGAAGTGGGGTGACAGAAAGGGAGTGGGGGAAGGGAAGCAGAGGGGTGGATGGGAAACAGAGGAGAGGGTAGGAGATGTAGGAGACTAGGGGGGAGGGATAGAGGCAGATGGAAGGTGCAACATAAAGAATTAGGTAGACAAGCGGTGATGGGGAGGGTTGATGTAAACCTGGACATAGTAGGGGTAAGTCAAATGGGTGTAAGAATAAAAATTAACCAAGTATCATAAACTAAAAAAATTTAAGAACTTGATTGCTGAAACTAACACCATCTTCATATGGCATCAGTGCAAAAAAAAAAAGTAAAACAACTAAGGCAATAACTGTGTGTTCAGAAAGAGAAATGTCACAAATCCCTGAGGAGAGTTTAAGTGTTTCCACAAGTGCTATGTGTGAGCCCAAGCTTTCTGATACTGTACTCGTACAGAAGCCTCCTTCCACCATTTCTGCTTCCTCTTCAAATGTGGGGTTGAGCAGCAGAAGTATAGCTGGTGACATAGAAATTGAGGTTGCCACTGTGGAAGTGCAAGAGGATGAGGGGGATATTTGTGTAGCTGAGGATGTTGATGATGAGGATGTTGTTAGTGTAAGTCAGGCACCGGTGGAAGCTTTTGCCCATAAGGAGAAGGCTATTGTCATACCTGGACATAAGACCAAAAAATCCAACTCTTATGTGTGGAATTATTTTTAACCAAATCCTGACTTTTGTCTATCCAACTGTAGTGTCTGCAAAGCATAGTAGAGGTAGGGACGTTAACCATTTAGTAACATCCTCCCTGTTACATCATTTGCAGTTCATGAGTTCATAAAACGTTTTTGCGAAAATCAGAAACTTGTGCAGCATCAACTACGTCCTTATCAGTGGTGGAACTTGTTATTGGTGTGCCCAGGTGCAAAAATATAATGTGGGCCCCCTCCTCAACTCTTACCCAATCTTACAATCTGCCACATGGCAGTGGATGACTTGGAGAGGTAGAGGGTGACAGCGTAAGGCATGGTGAGGCAGAGGGTGGCAACAGAATGGAAGGAGAGGCAGAGGGTGACAGGGTGAGGCAGAGGGTGACGGGGAGGGTAACAGGGAGAGACAGTGGGTGACAGGGAGAGGCAGTGGGTGACAGGGGAGGGTAACAGGGAGAGACAGTGGGTGACAAGGGTGCAAGCACATTGTCCTGTGTGGTGCGGAGAACAGGGGACATATACCTTGTTGGGGTCATGAACACAATAGTCTCTGCTTTGTCTGTGAGAGGGGCACTCGGTCAGGCAGTCCCTTACAGTGCCAGTTACACCAGGTGTGAGCTGCCTTTAATTCAAAGACAGAAGTGAATCATAAATAATGTACAACTGTCTTCTAATTAGAGGCAGTATGTGGCTGTGATCATCAGCACTGATAGGTGGCAGGACTCCTCTATTAGTCTGGTACACACAAGGTCAGCACCTGCCCACCCTAAGGTAAGGAGCAGGTCCCTCAGACAGTGGGGAGTGGGACCCACCCTGCTCTCTGCACTGGGCCATTCATCCGACATTACATTGCTCAAAATACTGTGTGGGAAACCAGGAGATAACCCATTGCTGGTCTGGGCAGCAATGGGCCCTTTAGTCCTCAGGGCCCATGCCCAATGCACCTTCTGCACCAATTGTAGTTCTGCACTGCTCCTTATCTCAGTTAGATGCCAGCACTTGCAATCTCCACTGCTAACACCTTCATCATCAATATCCTAACTAATGATCGGAAGTAATCCTGCATCCAATTTGATATGGCTAGGTGACTCCTCCACTATTCAGGATTAATCAGAAGAATCCTCAAGCACTATTCCTGCGGCTGCTGCTGGGGTTGGGTCTTCATCCAAGAAGGGGACCAAGAAGACCAACAGTAGTTTCAAACTGACCGTTAAACAATCCTTTGCAAGAAGAAGCAAGTATGATAGCTGTCACCCAGTCACACAGCTGATTACTGACTCTGTGATGGCTGTGCTATAGATCTGTGGACAATATCCACCATTAATGCAGCAGGTTTTAGACAGTTTATTGAGGTCCTGTGTCCCCAGTACCTAATTCCATCTCGGTTTCATTTTACTAGACAAGCAATTCCTTGGTTGTACCAGGACCATAATAAAACCCTAATTATTGGCCTACAAAATGCCATTGTACCCACTGTCCACTAAACAACAAATATGTGGAAAAGCAGAACTGGGCAATCTAAAGATTACATGACTGTGACAACCCACTGGGTGGGTAAATTGCCGTCAGGAGCAGGAACAGCAGCAGCATCTAACAGACAACACCAGCTCATTCAGGGGTAGGCTACTCTGTGTATCATTGGCTTCTCTAAGAGGCATACACTAACACCTCTTAGTAAACTAAGGGATGTCATCATAAAATGGCTTACTCTGCTTGAACTTGCCTCAGGAGTTGTGATTTCTGATAATGCCACAAGTATTGTGAAAGCATTACAGCTGGGTAAATTCCAACATGTCCCATGTATTGTTCACACATTCAACTTATCTGCAGCCTAAAAAGTTTCAGCACATTTTTGGAATTCAGCAGCAGCATGCTGAAGACTGCAGCACCTGCAAGAACAATTCAATCTGTCATGCCACCAACTGAAGCAAGAGGTGGTAACAAGGTAGAATTCCACTCATTACATGCTTCAGCGGATGGCGGAACATCAAAAAGCCATCCAAAGCTACAAAACAAGCCATGATACTGAGAGAGCGTGGGAAATGAACCTTATTTCAGCGCAGTGGAGAATACTCTCCATTTTGTGCAAGGTGCTGAAACCATTCAAAGTAGTTACCTGTTAGACTTTTGGAAAAGCAGCTTGAGAAATTGAAGGAGGAGATAAAACAAAGCAATTCCATTAAGTATGTCGGACTTGTAGATCAAGTTCTTTATTCGCTTTAACATGATCCAAGTGTTGTCAATATCTTGAAATTGGATCACTACATTTTGGCGATTGTGCTTGATCCTAGGTTTAATTCATACGCCGTCTTTTTCTTTCCAACTGACCAAGATCTTAAGAGATGCAAAGAGATCCTTGTGAGCAACTTGGCAGCTTAAGTGGTACTGTACATGACACAACTAGGTCTCTCTTTCAGTTTCTATGGCAACTGCTGCTGCCAGGAAAGAAAATCAGCTCTCCCAAGAGACCCAGGAGTATTGAAGAGGCATCAACACAACATTCTGACATCTGTTCAGGTCTAAAAGAACTGCCCAAAATGAGTGATACCTCTACCATAACTCAATCTGATATAGTCAACATACAAAGAATGGTAGAGGATGATTTAAATGACAGCATACAAACAGACATATCAAAGAATCTCTTTGAGTACTGGAAGAAAAAAATGGCAATTTGAATGCCCTTGTACAAACTCGCTTTACATTACTTGAGCTGCCCACTCTCCAGTGTGTAATTCATCCAGTGGGGTTTAATTAATGTTGTGTGGGGGTGGTGTACACACTGATGAGGGTGAGGATGATAGTGATGGTATTTTGCCACTGTAGGGATCATTGACAACACTGCTAGCTTAGTAGCCTTAAGTCCATTGGTAGCTGGACAAACGAACCAAGCACTTCAGCCACAAAAGTGTCAGTCCTTGTTGCTAAAGTGCTTGGTTTGTTAAACTTTGCATGTACTTTTTCATATCCAATATAATGGTGGGTGGGAGGGTCCAAGGACAATTGCCTCTCGCACAACGTTTCTTTTCTGCCACTGCTCTGTGGCAATGTTTCATAGATGTGCTATAAACTGCCGTGTTTGTGCCGCTGCCCTGTTGCTTAGTAACCAGCCAGCTTACTGTAGCCTTTGGAAAATATTGGTAAAAACAATATTATGAGCTATGAGGTGGTTAAAATTGACTGGAAATGAATGTTATTACGATTAATAATACTGCAGTAACAAAAAAGGTCCTAACTGTGTGATTTTAGCAGTTTTTATCAACTTTTTTAAAAAAAATATAGATCCTAAACCAAAACCCGTGAGGGCAGTTTTGGCAAAAGCAAAACATGAAGTTAGGGCCCAATTCAGACCTGATCGCAGTGCTGCAAATTACACTGTCCTGTGATCAGTTAGTCGCCACCCAGGGGGAGTGAAAATTCTCCCCGTGCAAGTGTGCGATTACATGTGTACGCTGTGCAAAAATTCCCCTCAGTCAGCGGACAGCTGCAAAACCATTCGCATCATACTCACCATCTAATGTTTTTTCCATTTAGTGCACTGTGTACAGCCTGTGCGTAACTCAATACTTACTCCTCCAGTGCGAAGAAATCAGGCTGATCGGGCCCGGAGCTGACGTCACACACCCACCCTGAAAACATTGCGAACGCCTGTGTTTTTCCTGACACTCCCGGAAACTGGACCTTGCGAACAGCCGTGCGATCGAAATTTTCGCACCATCCTGTTGCTGTTTGGCTGCGTGCATGCACATTGCGGTACATACGCATGCGTAGTAGTTTGATAATCGCCCGCTGTGCAATTTCGCACAGCAGCGATCAGGTCTGAATCGTGCCCTTAATACAGATCCAAAACCATAACACAGCAGTTGGCACACATCTCAATTTAAAACTCGCTGTGTATGATAAACGGTGCTCAAGCCAATCAGCTCCCAACTATAATAACATTCAAAAAACACTTTTTTAGTTTGAAGCTTTTTTGCTTCCTGTGTCCCAACCATGACATCATATCTACCTTTACTTAATAGTCCATCTGCGCATGGCTGCCCACACGCCATCATCTATAATCCGTTTGTACATGCATCTCAGTCTATATAGTAAAGAATAGAGATGAGCGGGTTCGGTTCTCAGAGACTTTGCCTCCCGAGTTCAGTTCCAAACCAGGCTCGGGTTTTCCTGCCTGACAGAAACCCGAACGCGACAAAACGTTGTCATCCCGATGTCGGATTCTCGTGGGATTTGGATTCCATATAAGGAGCCGCGCGTCGCAGCCATTTTCACTCCAGTCTCGGAGAGTGTATTGAGAGGACGTGTCCTCAGTGTTCAGTGTCTGTGTGGGGGCGGAAAAGTGGGGTGGCGAGTCTTGTGCTGTGTTGTACTGTCCAGTGTAGTCAGTGTATTGTGCTGCATCAGTCCAGCCGGTCACAGTGTTGGTGTCCTCTGCTACCATATATCCAGTGTAGCTGTATAAAGTGGTGCTGTGTTGTGCTGTCCAGTCCAGTGTAGTCAGTGTATTGTGCTGCATTAGTCCAGCCAGTCACAGTGTTGGTGTCCTCTGCTGCCATATATCCAGTGTAGCTGCATAAAGTGGTGCTGTGTTGTGCTGTCCAGTCCAGTGTAGTCAGTGTATTGTGCTGCATGAGTCCAGCCAGTCACAGTGTTGGTGTCCTCTGCTGCCATATATCCAGTGTAGCTGTAAAGTGGTGCTGTGTGGTGCTGTCCAGTCCAGTGTAGTCAGTGTATTGTGCTGCGTCAGTCCAGCCAGTCACAGTGTTGGTGTCCTCTGCTGCCATATATCCAGTGTAGCTGTATAATAAAGTGGTGCTGTGTTGTGCTGTCCAGTCCAGTGTAGTCAGTGTATTGTGCTGCATTAGTCCAGCCAGTCACAGTGTTGGTGTCCTCTGCTGCCATATATCCAGTGTAGCTGCATAAAGTGGTGCTGTGTTGTGCTGTCCAGTCCAGTGTAGTCAGTGTATTGTGCTGCATGAGTCCAGCCAGTCACAGTGTTGGTGTCCTCTGCTGCCATATATCCAGTGTAGCTGTATAAAGTAGTGCTGTGTTGTGCTGTCCGGTCCAGTGTAGTCAGTGTATTGTGCTGCATCAGTCCAGCCAGTCACAGTGTTGGTGTCCTCTGCTGCCATATATCCAGTGTAGCTGTATAAAGTGGTGCTGTGTTGTGCTGTCCAGTCCAGTGTAGTCAGTGTATTGTGCTGCATCAGTCCAGTCAGTCACAGTGTTGGAGTCCTCTGCTGCCATATATCCAGTGTAGCTGTATAAAGTGGTGCTGTGTTGTGCTGTCCAGTCCAGTGTAGTCAGTGTATTGTGCTGCATCAGTCCAGCCAGTCACAGTGTTGGTGTCTTCTGCTGCCATATATCAAGTGTAGCTGTATAAAGTGGTGTGTGTTGTGCTGCATCAGACCAGTGGTAGTGTCCTGTCCATCAGTCATTCCAGTGGCAATATACCCTGCTGCTATATGTCCACTGCTACAGTATTATAATAATAATAACAACAATCACAAGTCCTTTACAGTGTGGTTGTGTTGTGCTGCATCAGACCAGTGGTAGTGTCCTGTCCATCAGTCATTCCAGTGGCGATATACGCTGCTGCTATAGGTCCACTGCTACAGTATTATAATAATAATAACAACAACCACAAGTCCCTTACAGTGTTGTTGTGTTGTGCTGCATCAAACCAGTGGTAGTCTACGGGTAATGTTCTTTATTCAAAAAGGAGAGTTTACATCTACAGGTGATTTTTCAGCAGTACTTCCTTGTTCCAATTTTAAACGATGTCCCCAAAGAAAAAAAGAGAGAATTGTATATAGTGAAGTACCGTAGGGCTCAAATGGGTTCACAAAAATTTTGATCCTATATATGGTATGGTGTAGAGCAGAAAAACTTGAATCCACCTTAATATGGCAGACCTACGTACCAGAATTAGTGGGGTGTCAATAGTGCCCACCCAAATACGCTTGAAATATCACTCCCTTTATTCCTGCAGACTTCAATAGCAATTCTTTTCTCCCAATCCTTCACCTCTCCGTTCAGATATAGTGTGTCCGGAAATAGGAGGAAATAGCAATATATAGTGAAGTACTGCTTGTTGTAAAGTGCAAAATTGATTTATTTTTAAAGTGCAACATAAAACAATGGGCGTCTTAATCACAAAGTGCAAATTCACAAAGATAAAAAACTGTAATCCACCACAGATTAGTGGACCCACATACCAGAGTTTGTAGGGTGTCACAGTGGCCCACTCAAAAACGCTTGCAATATTGCTCCCCGGGGTATGTAGCAACAATCGTCGTGTTCCCTCTGGCTTCTGCAGGTACCTCCAATCAGTCACCGACGCGTTTCTGCCCTATAAGGGCCTTTGTCAAGGTGTGTGGTGTGTGTATGTGGTGAGGTCTTTATAAACCCCACTGTGTGTCCTGATTGGAGGGATCCTTACAGGTAAAAGACAACCTAAAAATTACTTTAATATACTTCCGGGTTTATATCCTGTTTACAATAGCTTTATAAGCAATGCCCCTTTGTTTGTAACTTCATTTTTTTGAAGGAGGTATTCGTTGTTTATATTTTCCTCGAGTATGTGCGTTCCATGGTCAGTGGAACGCACGCTACCTCCCGCTCCCGAGCGCGTGCGTTCCACTGTCCGTGGAACGCACGCTGCTTCCTGTTCCTGTTCAATCCTCTTACCGGAAGCGCTGCGTGTAGCGCTGCGGGTCTCCGTGATAGAGGTCTCTTTACATTGCATTGTGGAACGCATAGATGGCTTGCGTTCCACTGTACAGCAATGTTTCCTACTGTTCAAACATATACACAAGGGGGAGGTATTGCTTATTATCCTTGCAGGCTCATCACTTCATTCATATTTTTGCCCTTATTAAAAGCACATTTATGAACATGGATTGGAATATAGAATACATATAAAATACAGAATGTGATTATAATCATAAATATGGACTGGAATATAAAATACATATAAAAGGATTAATTAACAAAGTCATAAAAACCATTTCAATTCAAAGTCCATATTTAACCCTTTTGGGTTGAGGGTACCCATTTCATATATAAGTTTCATTTCTGTTTGTGCTAACATTTCCTCTCCATTGTTCCTTCTCCAATGGTTTTGCACAGCTCTAATCCCTATCACTTTAGTTAAACCCTCACATTTACTATTATGGACTTCCTTAAAGTGGTTCGATACAGAATGGGTAACAAGCCCCTTTTCTATATTCCTGATGTGCTCCGCCCATCTTATTTTTAATGATCTAGAAGTACTTCCAATGTATTGCATGCCGCACTTACATTCCATTAAATATATGCAATTTTTTTGTATTACAAGTGATGAACTCTTTAATATCATATTTAATTCCTGTAGATGCAGAATGATAGTGTTCAATTTTTGATACCTGTGTTGTATGGGTCTGGCACATTTTACACAAGCCACACCTGTGAAAACCCTTCGTCTTTATTCTGTTGGATTTTTTGGGGGGAATGGCACTTTTCACGATTCTCTGCCTAAGATTTGGGGCCCTTCGATAAATAAATTTAGGTTGTGGCTTTATCAAAGGTTTTAAAACAGGGTCCCTAGACAACAAGTGCCAATGTCTTCTAATGATCTTTTCCATCTCTTTATATTGACTATTGAAAGTAGTAATAAAAGGTAACATGAACCCCTCTTCTTCTTTATGTGTTTTGGGTCTCAAAATGTCCTCCCTATCTATTCCTGCTATTTCTTCAATATGTGTATTCATAGATTCTTTCTGGTATCCTTTCGCAAGGAATTTATTCTTTACATCATCTGCCTGTTTCTTATATGTTTCTATTTCCGTGCAGTTTCTCCTCATATGCCTAAACTGGCTCTTCGGAATGTTTTTAATCCAGTTGGGATGGTGATTGCTTCCTATAGGAATATAAGAATTGGTATCTGTGGGCTTAAAAAAGGATTTCGTATGCATATGTCCCTCTTTGATATATATTGTCAGATCTAAAAAGTTAATTTCAACCTTACTTATATTAAAGGTTAGGTCAATATTAAAATCATTAGAATTAAGAGATTTGCAAAATTCATCTAGTGACTCTTTTTCTCCTTCCCAAATAAATGCAATATCGTCAATAAACCTATACCAGAGTTTAATCTGCGGAAGGAACATGTTATTGCCCCAAATGTGACTGTCCTCCCATAGGCTCATGAAGAGGTTCGCATATGATGGCGCAAAACGGGTTCCCATCGCAGTCCCTCTTATTTGCTGGAAAAAATTTCCGTTGTACCAGAAGAAATTGTTTTTTTAAAATAAAATTAATACTTTCCACTAAAAAGGGAATTACAGTGCCGATATTTTCGTTTTTCTCAAGATGATATTTCACTGCCTGGATACCTTTCTCGTGGTCTATAATCGTATATAAACTCCGGACATCCGCAGTGCAAAGAAAAGAGTTCTCATTCCAAGATACTGTTTTTAATTTATTTAAAACATCCGCGGTGTCCTTGATATACGACTTAATTTTTGTCACCTCTGGTTGCAGGTAGTGGTCAATAAAATGGGATAAATTAGAAGTTACTGAATTCGTACCTGCAACTATAGGTCTACCTGGGGGATTCTTTACATCCTTATGTATTTTAGGAAGTACATAGAAGACTGGAAGGCTGGGATCCTTGATTCTCATATATTGTTCCTCTTTATCAGTAATGGCTTTTTGTTCTTTATATTTCGACAATAGATGCGCCAAATTCTTTTCTATTCTTTCACTAGGATTCCCTCTTAGTGTCATGTAGGTCTCTTTGTCATCCAGCTGTTTTTTTTATTTCTTCATCATATTTCTCCACGTCCATGATGACTATGCCCCCCCCCCCCTTATCTGCTGGTTTAATCACAATATTGGTATTTTCACTTAAACTTTCTATAGCTGATTTTTGAGATTTTGTTATGTTGTGTTGAACTTTCATCTTAAAGTTAGTATCTTCCAAATCGGTTGTCACAGCTATATTAAAGCTTTCTATAAAACAACCACGATTAAATGTGGGATTGAACGTGGATTTAGGCCTAAAGGGGTCTCGTGCCGATGTAGTTTCCCCTTTTTGTGTTAAGAAGTATTTCTTGGGGGCGTGGCCTGGTCGTCTTGGAGAGTGGAAGTGCTCTCCTCAGCTCCTGCATACTCAGGCCCTTTATCCTTCTTTTCCCTCCCCGGATCTGTGCTGGGCCGCCCCAGACTTCTGCCTGAGACCCCGAGTGTGTGCCTGCAGCTGCTGTGGGGGACCCGCGGAGTCGGGGAGTGCTTTTAAGCACTCCTGCGGACTGCGGCCTTCCACCACCCTTGAAGCCGGGAGCTCGATTTTGGAGCTGGGCCGGATCGGCGGAACGGAGCCGCGTCGCCGCTGGGAGCCACCCTGCCTGCTCCCACCTGTGTCTGCTTCTGCTGCCTGGGACCTGGAGCCGGCCGGCCGGTGGACGTGGCCGGAAGATCGTGCTGCGGGCGGCGGCCGTCTTGTGAAGGGACGTCGGGAGCCGGGACGCTGACGAGGAGGCCTGGGTTCGGCGGCGGTCGGCGGTGACCCCCCTGGTAGGTGCGTCCAGCTGCGCCCCCTGCCCCTGTCCTGAAACCCGAGCCTGCATGCTCGGAAGGCTTCCGGCGGCATCCGAGGATTGCGGCCTTCCCCCCGGCCCTGAAGCCGGGACCTCGATTTCGGCCCCGGCCCGGCCGAGAGTTCCGGACCCGACCTGCCCCCACGGGGGGCTCCGATGGCCGCCTGACGGACCCCTCTTCCCTCCCTACTCACCTGCTGGTGGCGCTGGCACTCCTGACGCTCCTGGACGGCGGGGATCCTCTTGCAGGACCCCAGAACTAGAGATGAGCAGGTTCGGTTCCTCGGAATCCGAACCCCCCCGAACTTCAGCCTTTTTACACGGGTCCGAGGCAGACTCGGATCTTCCCGCCTTGCTCGGTTAACCCGAGCGCGCCCGAACGTCATCATCCCGCTGTCGGATTCTCGCGAGGCTCGTATTCTATCGCGAGACTCGGATTCTATATAAGGAGCCGCGCGTCGCCGCCATTTTCACACGTGCATTGAGATTGATAGGGAGAGGACGTGGCTGGTGTCCTCTCCGTTAGAATAGATAGAGACACTTGAGTTGATTTACTACTAACTTAGTAATTTTGGGGAGCATTAGGAGTACTCAGAGTGCAGAGTTTTGCTGATAGTTACTAGTGACCACCACCAGTTTTATTTGTTATTTAATATAATCCGTTCTCTGCCTGAAAAAAAACGATACACAGTCACATACCATATCTGTGCTCAGCCTCAGTGTGCTGCATGATAATATCATCTATGTATATCTGACTGTGCTGAGTGCTCACTGCTCACACAGCTGAATTGTGGGGGAGACTGGGGTGCAGTTATAGCAGGAGTACAGTGCACACTTTTGCTGCCAGTGTGACTGACCAGTGACCACCAGTATATTGTCTGCCTGAAAAAGTTAAACACTCCTGTGGTGTTTTTTTAATTTTATTCTATAAACGCATTCTGCTGACAGTGTCCAGCAGGTCCGTCATTCATTATATTCTATAAATATTTACCTGCAGTAGTGTTATATTTTTTTTGTTCATCTCTATCATCTTTATCATCTCTATATTAGCAGACGCAGTACGGTAGTCCACGGCTGTGGCTACCTCTGTGTCGTCAGTGCTCGTCCATAATTGTATACCTACCTGTGGTGGGGTTTTTTTTTCTATCTTCTTCATACTAGTAGTTTAGGAGTCTGCTGACAGTGTCCAGCAGGTCCGTCATTATATTATATATACCTGCAATAGTGATATATATATATATATTTTATATCATTATCATCTCTATTCTAGCAGACGCAGTACGGTAGTCCACGGCTGTAGCTACCTCTGTGTCGTCAGTGCTCGTCCATAATTGTATACCTACCTGTGGTGGGTTTTTTTTTTTCTATCTTCTTCAACCACCACCAGTTTTATTTATTATTTAATATAATCTGTTCTCTGCCTGAAAAAAAAACGATACACAGTCACATACCATATCTGTGCTCAGCCTCAGTGTGCTGCATGATAATATCATCTATGTATATCTGACTGTGCTGAGTGCTCACTGCTCACACAGCTGAATTGTGGGGGAGACTGGGGTGCAGTTATAGCAGGAGTACAGTGCACACTTTTGCTGCCAGTGTGACTGACCAGTGACCACCAGTATATTGTCTGCCTGAAAAAGTTAAACACTCCTGTGGTTTTTTTTTTTATTCTGTAAACGCATTCTGCTGACAGTGTCCAGCAGGTCCGTCATTCATTATATTATATAAATATTTACCTGCAGTAGTGTTATATTTTTTTTGTTCATCTCTATCATCTTTATCATCTCTATATTAGCAGATGCAGTACGGTAGTCCACGGCTGTAGCTACCTCTGTGTCGTCAGTGCTCGTCCATAATTGTATACCTACCTGTGGTGGGTTTTTTTTTTCTATCTTCTTCATACTAGTAGTTTAGGAGTCTGCTGACAGTGTCCAGCAGGTCCGTCATTATATTATATATACCTGCAGTAGTGATATATATATATTTTTTATATCATTATCATCTCTATACTAGCAGACGCAGTACGGTAGTCCACGGCTGTAGCTACCTCTGTGTCGTCAGTGCTCGTCCATAATTGTATACCTACCTGTGGTGGGGTTTTTTTTTTCTATCTTCTTCATACTAGTAGTTTAGTAGTCTGCTGACAGTGTCCAGCAGGTCCGTCATTATATTATATATACCTGCAGTAGTGATATATATATATTTTTTATATCATTATCATCTCTATACTAGCAGACGCAGTACGGTAGTCCACGGCTGTAGCTACCTCTGTGTCGTCAGTGCTCGTCCATAATTGTAAACCTACCTGTGGTGGGGTTTATTTTTCTATCTTTTTCATACTAGTAGTTTAGGAGTCTGCTGACAGTGTCCAGCAGGTCCGTCATTATATTATATATACCTGCAGTAGTGATATATATATATTTTTTATATCATTATCATCTCTATACTAGCAGACGCAGTACGGTAGTCCACGGCTGTAGCTACCTCTGTGTCGTCAGTGCTCGTCCATAATTGTATACCTACCTGTGGTGGGGGTTTTTTTTCTATCTTCTTCATACTAGTAGTTTAGTAGTCTGCTGACAGTGTCCAGCAGGTCCGTCATTATATTATATATACCTGCAGTAGTGATATATATATATATATTTTTTATATCATTATCATCTCTATACTAGCAGACGCAGTACGGTAGTCCACGGCTGTAGCTACCTCTGTGTCGTCAGTGCTCGTCCATAATTGTATACCTACCTGTGGTGGGGTTTATTTTTCTATCTTCTTCATACTAGTAGTTTAGGAGTCTGCTGACAGTGTCCAGCAGGTCCGTCATTATATTATATATACCTGCAGTAGTGATATATATATATTTTTTATATCATTATCATCTCTATACTAGCAGACGCAGTACGGTAGTCCACGGCTGTAGCTACCTCTGTGTCGTCAGTGCTCGTCCATAATTGTATACCTACCTGTGGTGGGGTTTATTTTTCTATCTTCTTCATACTAGTAGTTTAGGAGTCTGCTGACAGTGTCTAGCAGGTCCGTCATTATATTATATATACCTGCAGTAGTGATATATATATATTTTTTATATCATTATCATCTCTATACTAGCAGACGCAGTACGGTAGTCCACGGCTGTAGCTACCTCTGTGTCGTCAGTGCTCGTCCATAATTGTATACCTACCTGTGGTGGGGTTTATTTTTCTATCTTCTTCATACTAGTAGTTTAGGAGTCTGCTGACAGTGTCCAGCAGGTCCGTCATTATATTATATATACCTGCAGTAGTAATATATATATATTTTTTATATCATTATCATCTCTATACTAGCAGACGCAGTACGGTAGTCCACGGCTGTAGCTACCTCTGTGTCGTCAGTGCTCGTCCATAATTGTATACCTACCTGTGGTGGGTTTTTTTTTCTATCTTCTTCAACCACCACCAGTTTTATTTATTATTTAATATAATCCGTTCTCTGCCTGAAAAAAAACGATACACAGTCACATACCATATCTGTGCTCAGCCTCAGTGTGCTGCATGATAATATCATCTATGTATATCTGACTGTGCTGAGTGCTCACTGCTCACACAGCTGAATTGTGGGGGAGACTGGGGTGCAGTTATAGCAGGAGTACAGTGCACACTTTTGCTGCCAGTGTGACTGACCAGTGACCACCAGTATATTGTCTGCCTGAAAAAGTTAAACACTCCTGTGTTTTTTTTTTTTTATTCTATAAACGCATTCTGCTGACAGTGTCCAGCAGGTCCGTCATTCATTATATTATATAAATATTTACCTGCAGTAGTGTTATATTTTTTTTGTTCATCTCTATCATCTTTATCATCTCTATATTAGCAGATGCAGTACGGTAGTCCACGGCTGTAGCTACCTCTGTGTCATCAGTGCTCGTCCATAATTGTATACCTACCTGTGGTGGGGTTTTTTTTTCTATCTTCTTCATACTAGTAGTTTAGGAGTCTGCTGACAGTGTCCAGCAGGTCCGTCATTATATTATATATACCTGCAGTAGTGATATATATATATATTTTATATCATTATCATCTCTATACTAGCAGACGCAGTACTCTAGTCCACGGCTGTAGCTACCTCTGTGTCGTCAGTCACTCGTCATCCATAAGTATACTAGTATCCATCCATCTCCATTGTTTACCTGAGGTGCCTTTTAGTTGTGCCTATTAAAAATGGAGAACAAAAATGTTGAGGTTCCAAAAATAGGGAAAGATCAAGATCCACTTCCACCTCGTGCTGAAGCTGCTGCCACTAGTCATGGCCAAGACAATGAAATTCCATCAACGTCGTCTGCCAAGGCCGATGCCCAATGTCATAGTACAGAGCATGTAAAATCCAAAACACAAAATATCAGTAAAAAAAGGACTCAAAAATCTAAAATAAAATCGTCGTCGGAGAAGCGTAAACTTGCCAATATGCCATTTACCACACGGAGTGGCAAGGAACGGCTGAGGCCCTGGCCTATGTTCATGGCTAGTGGTTCAGCTTCACATGAGGATGGAAGCACTCAGCCTCTCGCTAGAAAAATGAAAAGACTTAAGCTGGCAAAAGCACAGCAAAGAACTGTGTGTTCTTCGAAATCACAAATCCACAAGGACAGTCCAATTGTGCCGGTTGCGATGCCTGACCTTCCCAACACTGGACGTGAAGAGCATGCGCCTTCCACCATTTGCACGCCCCCTGCAAGTGCTGGAAGGAGCACCCGCAGTCCAGTTCCTGATAGTCAGATTGAAGATGTCAGTGTTGAAGTACACCAGGATGAGGAGGATATGGGTGTTGCTGGCGCTGGGGAGGAAATTGACAAGGAGGATTCTGATGGTGAGGTGGTTTGTTTAAGTCAGGCACCCGGGGAGACACCTGTTGTCCATGGGAGGAATATGGCCATTGACATGCCTGGTGAAAATACCAAAAAAAATCAGCTCTTCGGTGTGGAAGTATTTCAACAGAAATGCGGACAACAGGTGTCAAGCCGTGTGTTGCCTTTGTCAAGCTGTAATAAGTAGGGGTAAGGACGTTAACCACCTCGGAACATCCTCCCTTATACGTCACCTGCAGCGCATTCATCATAAGTCAGTGACAAGTTCAAAAACTTTGGGCGACAGCGGAAGCAGTCCACTGACCAGTAAATCCCTTCCTCTTGTAACCAAGCTCACGCAAACCACCCCACCAACTCCCTCAGTGTCAATTTCCTCCTTCCCCAGGAATGCCAATAGTCCTGCAGGCCATGTCACTGGCAATTCTGACGAGTCCTCTCCTGCCTGGGATTCCTCCGATGCATCCTTGCGTGTAACGCCTACTGCTGCTGGCACTGCTGTTGTTGCTGCTGGGAGTCGATGGTCATCCCAGAGGGGGAGTCGTAAGACGACTTTTACTACTTCCACCAAGCAATTGACTGTCCAACAGTCCTTTGCGAGGAAGATGAAATATCACAGCAGTCATCCTGCTGCAAAGCGGATAACTGAGGCCTTGGCATCCTGGGCGGTGAGAAACGTGGTTCCGGTATCCATCATTACTGCAGAGCCAACTATAGACTTGTTTGAGGTACTGTGTCCCCGGTACCAAATACCATCTAGGTTCCATTTCTCTAGGCAGGCGATACCGAAAATGTACACAGACCTCAGAAAAAGACTCACCAGTGTCCTAAAAAATGCAGTTGTACCCAATGTCCACTTAACCACGGACATGTGGACAAGTGGAGCAGGGCAGACACAGGACTATATGACTGTGACAGCCCACTGGGTAGATGTATTGCCTCCCGCAGCAAGAACAGCAGCGGCGGCACCAGTAGCAGCATCTCGCAAACGCCAACTCTTTCCTAGGCAGGCTACGCTTTGTATCACCGCTTTCCAGAATACGCACACAGCTGAAAACCTCTTACGGCAACTGAGGAAGATCATCGCAGAATGGCTTACCCCAATTGGACTCTCCTGTGGATTTGTGGCATCGGACAACTCCAGCAATATTGTGTGTGCATTAAATCTGGGCAAATTCCAGCACGTCCCATGTTTTGCACATACCTTGAATTTGGTGGTGCAGAATTATTTAAAAAACGACAGGGGTGTGCAAGAGATGCTGTCGGTGGCCAGAAGAATTGCGGGACACTTTCGGCGTACAGGCACCACGTACAGAAGACTGGAGCAACGCCAAAAACGCCTGAACCTGCCCTGCCATCATCTGAAGCAAGAAGTGGTAATGAGGTGGAATTCAACCCTCTATATGCTTCAGAGGTTGGAGGAGCAGCAAAAGGCCATTCAAGCCTATACAACTGACCACGATATAGGAGGTGGAATGCACCTGTCTCAAGCGCAGTGGAGAATGATTTCAACGTTGTGCAAGGTTCTGCAACCTTTTGAACTTGCCACATGTGAAGTCAGTTCAGACACTGCCAGCCTGAGTCAGGTCATTCCCCTCATCAGGCTTTTGCAGAAGAAGCTGGAGACATTGAAGGAGGAGCTAACACTGAGCGATTCCGCTAGGCATGTGGGACTTGTGAGTAGTAAAGGGAACCACTTTCCGTCAAACTCATTTTTGACAGGTGGGAACGCCTCTAATTATGCAAACCACGCCCAGATCCTCCCCTAACCCCGCCCAGATCCTCCCCTAACCCCGCCCAGATCCTCCCCTAACCCCGCCCAGATCCACCCTTAACCACTCCCCTAACCAAGCCTCCTGATACGCCCACTTTTCATTCCCTTCTGCTGGTATTTTATATGAAATAATCCTACAAATCAGTTATAAGTGCTTTGTGTATTAACACCGATGATGCAATGTTGTATATTATTTCCAGATGATTTATAAAATAAACGTGCGAGCTATGTGTTAATATTAATAATATTATATGAAGAAATCATTCTGTGTTTAAAGTATTTTTTTTCTTCATACATTCACTGTATTTCTGGAATCCTCTAACACGCTGAAGGTTCAGAGAAGTGTGGTTGATGATAGATCTATGCTAATAAGACAGGCTATCAGTAACCGTCAGCACTCCTGTTCATAGATAGGAAAATGCAAATTTTGAATTTTAAAATTACTATTTCTAACAAGTCATTGTTGGGTGGAGTAGCAATGTATACCCGGCATTCAAAGATAATATTTTGCATGCATATTGTTTTTTAAAAAGCGAATTACTAAGAAATATGTGTCACGCAGCACTGAATACATACATTTTGACACATCTATGTGACTGCGACGCCATCTGGTGTCTAAATATATGTGTACACATGAACAATTTACTTATGCATAATATAATTTATTTATTAGCGCAGCATAATCCGCTGTGCTTTACAATTAGATTGTATTTGATAAATACACCATTTGTAATATTCAAAAGAATGTCTATGTGCTGTTGTTAATAATGATAAATGACTACGCTTGATTTTTTCATAGCCACTCAGTAATTCCAATTACTGTATATTTGTTAAGTTCACATTTTGTAATATAAATTAAATTACTATTGAACGTTATTATCTATGTGAGATAATGCTATATTAATTATATAACAGTTTACGTTAAAAAATTACAAAATGCTAATAATTATGAGTACTGTTGTTTTTATAAAATGACATTATGCAATATTTATATTTCAAATGATCGCTATTATCTGTGTGAAATAATATTATAGAAATTAATTATATAACAGTAAGCGTTAAAAAATTTCAGCATATTAATAAATAAGTTGATCTTTGAAAACTTAAATTGTATAATTCTCATTTCTGAGTTCCTCTAACATGCTGGAGGTTCAGAGAAGGGTAGTTGATGATAGATCTATGCTAATAAGACAGGCTATCAGTAACTGTCAGCACTCCTGTTCATAGATAGGAAAATTTAAAATTACTATTTCTAACAAGTCATTGTTGGGTGGGGTAGCATTGTATACCCGGCATTCAAAGATAATATTTTGCATGCATGTTGTTTTTTAAAAAGCATATTACTAAGAAATATGTGTCACGCAGCACTGAATACATACATTTTGACACATCTATGTGACTGTGGCGCCATCTGGTGTCTAAATATATGTGTACACATGAACAATTTACTTATGCATAATATACTTAATATAACTGTTCACATTTTGTAATATAAATTAAATTACTATTGAACGTTATTATCTATGTGAGATATTGCTATAGAAATGAATTATATAACAGTAAGCGGTAAAAAATTACAACATGTTAATAAATAGATTGATCTTTGAAATTTTATTTTGTATTATGACTACTGTTGTTTTTATAAAATGACATTATGCAATGTTTATATTCCAAATGATCGCTATTATCTGTGTGATATAATGTTATAGAAATTAATTATATAACAGTTTACATAAAAAAATTACAGCAAATTAATAAATAAGTTGATCTTTGAAAACTTAAACTGTATACTCCTCCTACAGTTACACCCATAGGTTCGTGTTTTGCGTGAATCGGCAGAATTACAGCTTTATAAAGTAGGTAGGTTCAGTTCATTCCAAATCATCTTCGAATTTCTGACACTGAAGCTGGTGAAACGACATTATGTAAGTAATTTAATATTATAATTATTTAAATTGTTCTAACATCTGATACGCTAATGCAACTAATAACATATTTGTGGTTTATTTTTCTTAAAAGTTGTTTTGTAGTTATTAGCTAATAGTTGTATAAATTGATTTTACCTAACTGTTAACAATGTTGTTGGTGCGTACATGATATCTGTTCATGTTGTATTTTAAAAACATTTACATCTATTACGTATGAAAGAGTGACAGTTAGTGGCTTATTTTGACATGTACATTTTACATGTATTATCCCATTAACATTTTCATTTAAATGAATAGAATAATTACATTTTCGATGCTTTACCGTGTATAAAATATTTTTGTGAATCATAAATGTTGCATAATATTATAACTTTTGTATGCTTGTTATTAATACATATTTAAAATACATTATGTCTTACAGAAATAAGAATATTTCACAGTGTTACCGCTTATATATTAAGATGGAGGTATGTGTTTATGTTCTATTCATTTGATCACAGTGTCGTATATGTGTGTTAATTCTATTAATACACTTTTTTAATTTTTTAATTTATTTATTTTTTATCAGCTAACAAACGGCAATGTTTTCGGAATATCTGATGATGACATGATCACGTATCTTTCGCATACTGATACACATCTTTATCAACCGCTAAAACGTAGGTGTTCATACATTGTTTAAGGATATTAAATGCCGTTGAATAATTTGTTTTTAAAATTTTTATACATGTATAATTAACAAGAATTAATCTACGCAGGTCCTGTCGATCAAGGACTGAGAAGAAGAGAGCCACATGGGTTAGAGTGTGCTAATGGTTCTGATGTTGAAATGATTCAGAAGTCCTATCCGACGTACTCGGAGTCACCGAAATCGCAAAATAGCTGTGAGTGCAAGTTTGTCTGAGAATTTTACTTTTTCCTTTAGGTAAACGTCCTTTAGGTAAACTCAACTCTTTTTGATTCTTTGTAAGGGTATACATACCTCTGTATCAAGCTTGTTTAAATTCCTATTACGTCTTTAGTCTTTATCATGGTATATGGTATGAAATGATTTTAAATTACTCATTTGTATTTCGCAGATAGTCCAAACCGACCATGCGTGGAAACGAACTTTGAAAAGTATATGCGCGGTGAGCAATGGCGACCGATGCCGTCACAGGAGTCGGAATCTCCAGCTGAGTTTTCTATCGATAGTAAGTTATTTAAAACATTAGTTTTTCACAGATAAAAAATGTATATCATAGGTGTACATCTAACTATTTGTTTTCTATTGATAGTCTGTTAATTAAATGATGCTATACGGTTGTTACACGTATTTAAAATGCAATTTTTTTCACAGAGCAAAAATGTAAATTGTAGCTGTGCAACTAATTGTTTTTGTTTTTTAGCATTCGATGAAAATTTATTTAACATGGATCAGAACGGCTATTGTTGCATATTGACGGATGATGAGATGATCGAAGAAGCAGACCGACGTACAAGCACACCCGATACAACGACGCACAGCACCGATGACAAAGAGAATCAACACAGACATCTGCCGAACAGACATTTACGCCTGGCTGATTCTAAGCCATTGATAATGAATCAAGTGTACAGTACAATGGACCCAAGAAGTCGTGTGAGTGGCGTTCCGCGCACTACGCATTGGGTGAATGAAAAACCTAAACATCGAGGTGTGAAGAGGAAATTGGAATATAATGACAAAACTGTGCCTAAAAGAAGGAGATTGACTGCAGTACAAGAGGTGCCAATTAGCTGCAACATCAACAAATTCAAGATGTTGCCCGATCAGAATGACGATGATGAACAAATGAACTGTGTTAGTGCTAAAACTGTTGACACAGAGATTGCAAAAGGTAAGAGGGTCAATAGGCTCTCAAAAAAGTACAAGATCAGACATACAAAAGAAAATAGGGTTATAATAACATCAGTCATTCAGAATGATCCCATTATAATACCAGATACACCGGTTGAACCCATTATAATACCAGATACACCGGTTGAAACCATTATAATTCCAGACACACAGGTTGACCCCATTATATTACCAGATACGCAGGTTGACCCCGTTATAAATACAGATGTCGTTTATGATTTACTTCAAGACGCACAGCCACTTTATATATCTGACGTAGAGGCTGTGGATAATCATGAATGTGTTGATATTTCAGATGTTCCAAACAAAGAGGTTAGAGCATCTGTGGTTGAGTCACGTTCTGCAGCGACGGACGATGTTGTTGCCGGTCCATCGGGTATTGATGATAGACAACAACAACGGCCGCTGCGCCTGAGAACAATGGATGTTAATGACGACTGTCCATTAGGCGTAGGTTCAACAGGTATGGGTGGTAATCGACAAAATGCTACATGCAAACCCACAAGGGCAGAGATTGCTAGTAAAGCATCTGAATTAAAATATAATGCTTTGATAGGGTCTATTTGGAGAGAGACAGCTTACACAAACCATGCGTCTACAGGACTGTTAACACAACTATCAGAAATAATGCACAGCGGCAAACGGGACCAGCGAGCGCTTAATAAACTTATTAAACGCTATCTGGGGATCGCTGTAGAACGGAGCAATCTAGTCAGGGAAACATGTGATTTCCTAGAGGACAACTCATTCGGTAAAAAAACATCGAAATGACTACTTATGACAGGAAGCGGTTTGAACAGCATTGCAAAGCGTAGAGCACAGGGTCATAAAAATACAAACAGGAATTTAAAAGTAAAACGATCCATAAGTACATTAACAAATTTAAGAAAACAGAAACAACTTAGATCGGCACGACAAGGTACACATAGATTTAATGAACAGAATGACAACAGTCCGTCACGACACATAGATAGACGATCATCACAGACGGTCAGCGTTGAACACGTAGCATCACCCGGGGCGGCTGTCCCGGAAACGCCTAGTAATAATGAGGTGGCACAACCTGTTTTTTTAGAATCCATAGACAGGTACGAACGAAATCACCCCAATTTCAGAGCGTCTGAAATTCATCATCACTTCCGGTTTGTTAATTTGAACAGAGTTACATCATTTGTAGAGGGCGTTCGAGCCATTCATACGGCTATACAGACCATGCTCGATGAGTTCCTGGCTGACGTTGATCCGGCCGATCGCGTACAGCTAAGGTTGGATGGTGGAGGTTTACACAATGCCATCTATTCGCATCGTAAACCACATGGTTCATTAGACGCCATCAGTTTTTTGAATCAGATAACAAACATGCTGCAAAGTAATGCTGAGGTTTTATTTGATACAGAGTTAAAATTTGTGATCTCTGTTTTCAAGAATCGTTCCGGTGGTGCCCTGATGGGGAGGAGTCTACGAAGGATTCCTCATAGCCTTTTAATTGAGAAGAGGCGTCGGCTATTATTTGATTTTAATAATACCGGTAACAATCTGTGTCTGGCGGCTAGTCTCTGCAAACTAATGGACAAAGATAACTCTACAGACCACATGATACACGAGAGAGCTCTCGAGATTCATAAAGCTTTGAATTTGCCCCTTGATAAAATGATCAGCTTTAGCGATATTGCTTGTTTTGAAAAACATTTGAAATCAAAAATTAAAATTTTGTATTATTGTGATGGCGGATGGAATTTTTATTACACAGACAGCCGTTATGATGAAATTCTATTCATATTATGGCACAATGATCATTACTATGGCATTTTGAACATTAAAGCTTTTGTGGGATCCAGTTACTTCTGTAAATTTTGCCACACTGCGTATCATCACAGAAATAGGCATGACTGCCTTTTCTTTTGTAAGTCATGTCTCAGACAGGAATGCGTTGATACAGGTCAGGCTGCACTAAGGTGTACGCAGTGTAGAGTGTTTTGCAGGTCAACAGAATGTTTAGAGACACACAGGTCTTTAGCAATGGACCTGAAAATACAGTGCCTTCAAAAAATGTATTGTGATCGATGCGGAATGTACACCGAACCAGACCACAATTGTCGGGGTATGAAATGCCCCATTTGCAAAGTGACTGTTGACAATTTTGCGGATCATGTGTGTTACATTCAAAACATTAAAGCATCGATTTCTACTTTAAAATACATTTTTTATGATTTTGAATGCATGCAAGAAACGGGCGTGCACATACCCAATTTCTGTTACGCATTAACGCTAATGGATGAGATATCCTGGGAATTTCAGGGATCTACTTGTATTGAAGATTTTGTAAAAACATTCATGAGACCAAAATTTGTGGGATACACATTCATAGCTCATAATGCCGGTCGTTATGATGCGTACTTTGTAATGCGACAATTGATTAAGGAAAAATTGAAAACAACTGTGTTGGCACAAGGCGGTAAACTGTTATGCATAACGGTGTGTGATTTAAATATTCGATTTATCGATTCTTTAAATCTCTTGCCAATGCGACTCAGTCGTTTACCAAAAGCAATGGGATTTGAAGGTTCAAAAGGTCATTTCCCACATTTTTTTAACACAGTCGCTAACCAAAATTATGTAGGGACAATGCCTGATATTCAACATTACGGTGTGCAATATATGATGGAATCGGAAAAGGTTGATTTCAAAGTGTGGTATGAGAAAAACAAACATAAGCCATTTAACTTCCAGGAAGAACTTAAAAGCTATTGCAAGGAGGACGTGATAATATTACAGAAAGCTTGTAAGGTGTTCCGAGACGCTGTTATATCAATGACCGAACAGGTGGAGGTCGTATATAAGAAAAGTAAGCCGGTCATTGTTAAGAGATGGGTTGATCCCTTTCAACTTACCACGCTGGCTTCAATCTGCATGTCGATGTACCGATACAGATTTTTGAAGTCTAACACGTTGGCACTTGTCCCGGGCGATAACTATCACAAGACTCAGAAGCGTTACTCAACACCGGCCATACAGTGGTTAATGTACATATCCCATACAGAAGGCATAGACATAAGACACGCGTTACAAGGAGGCGAAAAGAAAGTTGGTAACTACTATCTGGACGGTTATTCAGTGATCGATGGTGTACAAACGGCTTTTGAGTTCCAAGGTTGCTTTTATCATGGTTGTAGCGCATGTTACAATCCCGATGATGCAAACAAAGTGACTCAAACGACCTATGGTCAATTACAACACAGGACACAAGTGAGAATTAACTTTCTTAAGCTCTGTGGCTTTCACGTGCGTGTTATTTGGGAATGCCAGTGGAAAAAAATGTGGGAAATGACCTTTTGAACCTTCAAATCCCATTGCTTTTGGTAAACGACTGAGTCGCATTGGCAAGAGATTTAAAGAATCGATAAATCGAATATTTAAATCACACACCGTTATGCATAACAGTTTACCGCCTTGTGCCAACACAGTTGTTTTCAATTTTTCCTTAATCAATTGTCGCATTACAAAGTACGCATCATAACGACCGGCATTATGAGCTATGAATGTGTATCCCACAAATTTTGGTCTCATGAATGTTTTTACAAAATCTTCAATACAAGTAGATCCCTGAAATTCCCAGGATATCTCATCCATTAGCGTTAATGCGTAACAGAAATTGGGTATGTGCACGCCCGTTTCTTGCATGCATTCAAAATCATAAAAAATGTATTTTAAAGTAGAAATCGATGCTTTAATGTTTTGAATGTAACACACATGATCCGCAAAATTGTCAACAGTCACTTTGCAAATGGGGCATTTCATACCCCGACAATTGTGGTCTGGTTCGGTGTACATTCCGCATCGATCACAATACATTTTTTGAAGGCACTGTATTTTCAGGTCCATTGCTAAAGACCTGTGTGTCTCTAAACATTCTGTTGACCTGCAAAACACTCTACACTGCGTACACCTTAGTGCAGCCTGACCTGTATCAACGCATTCCTGTCTGAGACATGACTTACAAAAGAAAAGGCAGTCATGCCTATTTCTGTGATGATACGCAGTGTGGCAAAATTTACAGAAGTAACTGGATCCCACAAAAGCTTTAATGTTCAAAATGCCATAGTAATGATCATTGTGCCATAATATGAATAGAATTTCATCATAACGGCTGTCTGTGTAATAAAAATTCCATCCGCCATCACAATAATACAAAATTTTAATTTTTGATTTCAAATGTTTTTCAAAACAAGCAATATCGCTAAAGCTGATCATTTTATCAAGGGGCAAATTCAAAGCTTTATGAATCTCGAGAGCTCTCTCGTGTATCATGTGGTCTGTAGAGTTATCTTTGTCCATTAGTTTGCAGAGACTAGCCGCCAGACACAGATTGTTACCGGTATTATTAAAATCAAATAATAGCCGACGCCTCTTCTCAATTAAAAGGCTATGAGGAATCCTTCGTAGACTCCTCCCCATCAGGGCACCACCGGAACGATTCTTGAAAACAGAGATCACAAATTTTAACTCTGTATCAAATAAAACCTCAGCATTACTTTGCAGCATGTTTGTTATCTGATTCAAAAAACTGATGGCGTCTAATGAACCATGTGGTTTACGATGCGAATAGATGGCATTGTGTAAACCTCCACCATCCAACCTTAGCTGTACGCGATCGGCCGGATCAACGTCAGCCAGGAACTCATCGAGCATGGTCTGTATAGCCGTATGAATGGCTCGAACGCCCTCTACAAATGATGTAACTCTGTTCAAATTAACAAACCGGAAGTGATGATGAATTTCAGACGCTCTGAAATTGGGGTGATTTCGTTCGTACCTGTCTATGGATTCTAAAAAAACAGGTTGTGCCACCTCATTATTACTAGGCGTTTCCGGGACAGCCGCCCCGGGTGATGCTACGTGTTCAACGCTGACCGTCTGTGATGATCGTCTATCTATGTGTCGTGACGGACTGTTGTCATTCTGTTCATTAAATCTATGTGTACCTTGTCGTGCCGATCTAAGTTGTTTCTGTTTTCTTAAATTTGTTAATGTACTTATGGATCGTTTTACTTTTAAATTCCTGTTTGTATTTTTATGACCCTGTGCTCTACGCTTTGCAATGCTGTTCAAACCGCTTCCTGTCATAAGTAGTCATTTCGATGTTTTTTTACCGAATGAGTTGTCCTCTAGGAAATCACATGTTTCCCTGACTAGATTGCTCCGTTCTACAGCGATCCCCAGATAGCGTTTAATAAGTTTATTAAGCGCTCGCTGGTCCCGTTTGCCGCTGTGCATTATTTCTGATAGTTGTGTTAACAGTCCTGTAGACGCATGGTTTGTGTAAGCTGTCTCTCTCCAAATAGACCCTATCAAAGCATTATATTTTAATTCAGATGCTTTACTAGCAATCTCTGCCCTTGTGGGTTTGCATGTAGCATTTTGTCGATTACCACCCATACCTGTTGAACCTACGCCTAATGGACAGTCGTCATTAACATCCATTGTTCTCAGGCGCAGCGGCCGTTGTTGTTGTCTATCATCAATACCCGATGGACCGGCAACAACATCGTCCGTCGCTGCAGAACGTGACTCAACCACAGATGCTCTAACCTCTTTGTTTGGAACATCTGAAATATCAACACATTCATGATTATCCACAGCCTCTACGTCAGATATATAAAGTGGCTGTGCGTCTTGAAGTAAATCATAAACGACATCTGTATTTATAACGGGGTCAACCTGCGTATCTGGTAATATAATGGGGTCAACCTGTGTGTCTGGAATTATAATGGTTTCAACCGGTGTATCTGGTATTATAATGGGTTCAACCGGTGTATCTGGTATTATAATGGGATCATTCTGAATGACTGATGTTATTATAACCCTATTTTCTTTTGTATGTCTGATCTTGTACTTTTTTGAGAGCCTATTGACCCTCTTACCTTTTGCAATCTCTGTGTCAACAGTTTTAGCACTAACACAGTTCATTTGTTCATCATCGTCATTCTGATCGGGCAACATCTTGAATTTGTTGATGTTGCAGCTAATTGGCACCTCTTGTACTGCAGTCAATCTCCTTCTTTTAGGCACAGTTTTGTCATTATATTCCAATTTCCTCTTCACACCTCGATGTTTAGGTTTTTCATTCACCCAATGCGTAGTGCGCGGAACGCCACTCACACGACTTCTTGGGTCCATTGTACTGTACACTTGATTCATTATCAATGGCTTAGAATCAGCCAGGCGTAAATGTCTGTTCGGCAGATGTCTGTGTTGATTCTCTTTGTCATCGGTGCTGTGCGTCGTTGTATCGGGTGTGCTTGTACGTCGGTCTGCTTCTTCGATCATCTCATCATCCGTCAATATGCAACAATAGCCGTTCTGATCCATGTTAAATAAATTTTCATCGAATGCTAAAAAACAAAAACAATTAGTTGCACAGCTACAATTTACATTTTTGCTCTGTGAAAAAAATTGCATTTTAAATACGTGTAACAACCGTATAGCATCATTTAATTAACAGACTATCAATAGAAAACAAATAGTTAGATGTACACCTATGATATACATTTTTTATCTGTGAAAAACTAATGTTTTAAATAACTTACTATCGATAGAAAACTCAGCTGGAGATTCCGACTCCTGTGACGGCATCGGTCGCCATTGCTCACCGCGCATATACTTTTCAAAGTTCGTTTCCACGCATGGTCGGTTTGGACTATCTGCGAAATACAAATGAGTAATTTAAAATCATTTCATACCATATACCATGATAAAGACTAAAGACGTAATAGGAATTTAAACAAGCTTGATACAGAGGTATGTATACCCTTACAAAGAATCAAAAAGAGTTGAGTTTACCTAAAGGACGTTTACCTAAAGGAAAAAGTAAAATTCTCAGACAAACTTGCACTCACAGCTATTTTGCGATTTCGGTGACTCCGAGTACGTCGGATAGGACTTCTGAATCATTTCAACATCAGAACCATTAGCACACTCTAACCCATGTGGCTCTCTTCTTCTCAGTCCTTGATCGACAGGACCTGCGTAGATTAATTCTTGTTAATTATACATGTATAAAAATTTTAAAAACAAATTATTCAACGGCATTTAATATCCTTAAACAATGTATGAACACCTACGTTTTAGCGGTTGATAAAGATGTGTATCAGTATGCGAAAGATACGTGATCATGTCATCATCAGATATTCCGAAAACATTGCCGTTTGTTAGCTGATAAAAAATAAATAAATTAAAAAATTAAAAAAGTGTATTAATAGAATTAACACACATATACGACACTGTGATCAAATGAATAGAACATAAACACATACCTCCATCTTAATATATAAGCGGTAACACTGTGAAATATTCTTATTTCTGTAAGACATAATGTATTTTAAATATGTATTAATAACAAGCATACAAAAGTTATAATATTATGCAACATTTATGATTCACAAAAATATTTTATACACGGTAAAGCATCGAAAATGTAATTATTCTATTCATTTAAATGAAAATGTTAATGGGATAATACATGTAAAATGTACATGTCAAAATAAGCCACTAACTGTCACTCTTTCATACGTAATAGATGTAAATGTTTTTAAAATACAACATGAACAGATATCATGTACGCACCAACAACATTGTTAACAGTTAGGTAAAATCAATTTATACAACTATTAGCTAATAACTACAAAACAACTTTTAAGAAAAATAAACCACAAATATGTTATTAGTTGCATTAGCGTATCAGATGTTAGAACAATTTAAATAATTATAATATTAAATTACTTACATAATGTCGTTTCACCAGCTTCAGTGTCAGAAATTCGAAGATGATTTGGAATGAACTGAACCTACCTACTTTATAAAGCTGTTATTCTGCCGATTCACGCAAAACACGAACCTATGGGTGTAACTGTAGGAGGAGTATACAGTTTAAGTTTTCAAAGATCAACTTATTTATTAATTTGCTGTAATTTTTTTATGTAAACTGTTATATAATTAATTTCTATAACATTATATCACACAGATAATAGCGATCATTTGGAATATAAACATTGCATAATGTCATTTTATAAAAACAACAGTAGTCATAATACAAAATAAAATTTCAAAGATCAATCTATTTATTAACATGTTGTAATTTTTTACCGCTTACTGTTATATAATTCATTTCTATAGCAATATCTCACATAGATAATAACGTTCAATAGTAATTTAATTTATATTACAAAATGTGAACAGTTATATTAAGTATATTATGCATAAGTAAATTGTTCATGTGTACACATATATTTAGACACCAGATGGCGCCACAGTCACATAGATGTGTCAAAATGTATGTATTCAGTGCTGCGTGACACATATTTCTTAGTAATATGCTTTTTAAAAAACAACATGCATGCAAAATATTATCTTTGAATGCCGGGTATACAATGCTACCCCACCCAACAATGACTTGTTAGAAATAGTAATTTTAAATTTTCCTATCTATGAACAGGAGTGCTGACAGTTACTGATAGCCTGTCTTATTAGCATAGATCTATCATCAACTACCCTTCTCTGAACCTCCAGCATGTTAGAGGAACTCAGAAATGAGAATTATACAATTTAAGTTTTCAAAGATCAACTTATTTATTAATATGCTGAAATTTTTTAACGCTTACTGTTATATAATTAATTTCTATAATATTATTTCACACAGATAATAGCGATCATTTGAAATATAAATATTGCATAATGTCATTTTATAAAAACAACAGTACTCATAATTATTAGCATTTTGTAATTTTTTAACGTAAACTGTTATATAATTAATATAGCATTATCTCACATAGATAATAACGTTCAATAGTAATTTAATTTATATTACAAAATGTGAACTTAACAAATATACAGTAATTGGAATTACTGAGTGGCTATGAAAAAATCAAGCGTAGTCATTTATCATTATTAACAACAGCACATAGACATTCTTTTGAATATTACAAATGGTGTATTTATCAAATACAATCTAATTGTAAAGCACAGCGGATTATGCTGCGCTAATAAATAAATTATATTATGCATAAGTAAATTGTTCATGTGTACACATATATTTAGACACCAGATGGCGTCGCAGTCACATAGATGTGTCAAAATGTATGTATTCAGTGCTGCGTGACACATATTTCTTAGTAATTCGCTTTTTAAAAAACAATATGCATGCAAAATATTATCTTTGAATGCCGGGTATACATTGCTACTCCACCCAACAATGACTTGTTAGAAATAGTAATTTTAAAATTCAAAATTTGCATTTTCCTATCTATGAACAGGAGTGCTGACGGTTACTGATAGCCTGTCTTATTAGCATAGATCTATCATCAACCACACTTCTCTGAACCTTCAGCGTGTTAGAGGATTCCAGAAATACAGTGAATGTATGAAGAAAAAAAATACTTTAAACACAGAATGATTTCTTCATATAATATTATTAATATTAACACATAGCTCGCACGTTTATTTTATAAATCATCTGGAAATAATATACAACATTGCATCATCGGTGTTAATACACAAAGCACTTATAACTGATTTGTAGGATTATTTCATATAAAATACCAGCAGAAGGGAATGAAAAGTGGGCGTATCAGGAGGCTTGGTTAGGGGAGTGGTTAAGGGTGGATCTGGGCGGGGTTAGGGGAGGATCTGGGCGGGGTTAGGGGAGGATCTGGGCGGGGTTAGGGGAGGATCTGGGCGTGGTTTGCATAATTAGAGGCGTTCCCACCTGTCAAAAATGAGTTTGACGGAAAGTGGTTCCCTTTACTACTCTTGTGGATGGAGCCCTTAATTCGCTTAACAAGGATTCACGGGTGGTCAATCAGTTGAAATCAGAGCACTACATTTTGGCCACCGTGCTCGATCCTAGATTTAAAACCTACCTTGGATCTCTCTTTCCGGCAGACACAAGTCTGCAGGGGTTCAAAGAACTGCTGGTGAGAAAATTGTCAAGTCAAGCGGAACGCGACCTGTCAACATCTCCTCCTTCACATTCTCCCGCAACTGGGGGTGCGAGGAAAAGGCTCAGAATTCCGAGCCTACCCGCTGGCGGTGATGCAGGGCAATTTGGAGCGACTGCTGATGCTGACATCTGGTCCGGACTAAAGGACCTGCCAACGATTACGGACATGTCGTCTACTGGCACTGCATATGATTCTCTCTCCATTGAAAGAATGGTGGAGGATTATATGAGTGACCGCATCCAAGTAGGCACGTCAGACAGTCCGTACGTATACTGGCAGGATAAAGAGGCAATTTGGAGGCCCTTGCACAAACTGGCTTTATTCTACCTAAGTTGCCCTCCCACAAGTGTGTACTCCGAAAGAGTGTTTAGTGCCGCCGCTCACCTTGTCAGCAATCGGCGTACGAGGTTACTTCCAGAAAATGTGGAGAAGATGATGTTCATTAAAATGAATTATAATCAATTCCTCCATGGAGACATTCACCAGCAGCAATTGCCTCCACAAAGTACACAGGGAGCTGTGATGGTGGATTCCAGTGGGGACGAATTGATAATCTGTGAGGAGGGGGATGTACACGGTGATGAATCGGAGGATGATGATGAGGTGGACATCTTGCCTCTGTAGAGCCAGTTTGTGCAAGGAGAGAGTAATTGCTTCTTTTTTGGTGGGGGTCCAAACCAACCCGTCATTTCAGTCACAGTCGTGTGGCAGACCCTGTCACTGAAATGATGGGTTGGTTAAAGTGTGCATGTCCTGTTTATACAACATAAGGGTGGGTGGGAGGGCCCAAGGACAATTCCATCTTGCACCTCTTTTTTCTTTCATTTTTCTTTGCGTCATGTGCTGTTTGGGGAGTGTTTTTTGGAAGGGCCATCCTGCGTGACACTGCAGTGCCACTCCTAGATGGGCCAGGTGTTTGTGTCGGCAACTTGGGTCGCTGAGCTTAGTCATCCAGCGACCTCGGTGCAAATTTTAGGACTAAAAATAATATTGTGAGGTGTGAGGTGTTCAGAATAGACTGAAAATGAGTGGAAATTATGGTTATTGAGGTTAATAATACTTTGGGATCAAAATGACCCCCAAATTCTATGATTTAAGCTGTTTTTTAGGGTTTTTTGAAAAAAAACACCCAAATCCAAAACACAATCGAATCCGACAAAAAAAATTCGGTGAGGTTTTGCCAAAACGCGTTCGAACCCAAAACACGGCCACGGAACCGAACCCAAAACCGAACCCAAAACCAAAACACAAAACCCGAAAAATTTCCGGTGCACATCTCTACCCAGAACACCACCCGGCTCCAGCTCCAGCTCCACTTCTATAAAGCTGATAGAAGCCATCTTGCAGGCCTCCTGACCCGCCTCCACCGATCCATCCAAACAGTGCTCCCCCCTGCTGCGGGCATCCGGAGCCTACCTCGCATGCCCCCAGGAGACCACTGCCGCTACTAGCCGTGGGCCCCTCTCCCCCTGCTTGCTCCCACCGGCACTGCCCTGGTCACTGGCTGGTCCGTGCCCGGGGCTAGTCTCCGGGGCCCATCGCTGAGAGAGGTCCCACACGGAGCCCCACTCCATACCACCCCCGACTGTGTGGCTCCTCACAAGGAAGACGTGGGCCTACCGCTCTCCTGGGGCCCCCTGGGCCCGCCCCATCTTCCCCCCTGCTGAGCTGACCGCACCGTGATGCCTCTCTAGGGCTCTGGCCTTACCTCCCCTGGTCCTGAGCTACGCTGCTGGAGCGCCACCTCTACTCCCCACCCTCCTGACCACCCTCCTTTCCATAAGTTAACGATGCCCAAAGGTGGCAAAAAGTCGCAGGGGTCGGACCTCACACCATTCCTTACTAGGAAAAATACCCCGGCCAAGCGCAGACCTGATGCTGCTGCACCCACCCATAGTCCCTCCGACTCCGAAGACGAGGATGACGATCTCACGCCCCTCACCCGCAGGGACTTCCTCTCCCTCCTCAAGGAGATGCGGGACGTCAAAACCTCAGTCCAAGCTCTCCACTCCTTGAAATCCGATATTGCCGACATCGGCTCCAGAACCGACCAACTTGAACGACGAGTGGAAGAGGTGGTCTCGTTTCAACAAACGGTCGAGACCGACTTCCATCAACTCCGCCAAGATGTCGCCCACCTGCGGGAGGAGCATGAGGACCAGGACAATAGGGCTAGGAGAAACAACCTGAGGAACCGGGGTATCCCCGAGGAGGTCGAGACGGCCCACCTTGACCTCTACCTCAAGCGCCTCTTCGCCCACCTATCACCTGATACCCCTGAAGAACATCTGCTACTGGACCGAGCGCATCGAGCCCTGCGACCTCGCTCCCAGGATTCCTCCCAACCAAGAGATGTCATCCTCCGTCTGCACTACTTTACTGCAAAGGAGGCTGTCATGAGAGAGGCCCGACGACTGGGCGCTGTGACTTTCCAGAACACCCCTCTCCAGATCTTCCAAGACTTATCCCCACTCACTCTGGCCAAACGTCGAGATTTCAAGCCCATTACCTCCCTGCTTTCCCGCCATAATGTCAAATACCGCTGGGGCTTCCCCTTCCGTATCTTGGTATGGCACCAGGAGAAGCTCCTCACGGCCAGGGATTTACCCGAGGCTCAGAAGCTGCTCTCCAAGCTGGGCATCCACACCGGTGAACAGGATATCCAGTCTCAAGACCTGCCGCCACGGACACAGCGGGATCCTCCTCAGCCTCCTCGATCCGAGTGGTTCGTGGTCCCGGCCTCGACGACCTCCCAGGCTCCACCCCCTGTTCCCTGATGTACTCTCAGTTCTTTAACCCCATGTTTACTCTGGCCAATCGGGTCGACCCCTCCTGGTCGCACTCCCCTACCCCGGGAGATGCTCTATTTTAGGCCCCTCATATCCTGAGTTCCCGACCCCTTAGATACCTCATGATCCTTTTGTTGTTATTTCCTGCTGAAAAGTTATGCTGTTAAAATGTTATCTTACTGAGACTGGACTATCTGTCTCCGACCCAACCCCCCCCCCCCCCCTTCTCCCTTTCTTTTTGGAGTTGGCGCTCCACCTATTCTCTCTTTCAGTCCTCTCTCCAGTTTTTTCCCTCAGGCCCTCCCAGGGGAGGCCCGCCTGCCTTATACTTCTTTTCTTTTATTTTTTTGCTGAGTGATTTGTGGTCCGCTGTCCGGACCCCATGCCGCGCCCCCTTAGGGCTTCGAGCCCTCTTGCTGACCTAGGTGCCCTCCTGACACCTAGTCTCCCTTTCCCCTGTCAGCACCACCGGTCCTGGCCCCTACTGCCGGATGACCAACTACCCCCCTTCCCCTCCCGGTCTCCTTTTTTTTTTTTTCCCCTCTCTCCTAATGACCACACTCTCCCGCGCTCTATATCCTTCTTCTCTTTCTTCCCCCCTCCTTCCTTTGCTCTCAGTGCTCTCCACTCTCTCTACTTTGCCTGTCTCTTCGCTGCTTGCCCATGGGTCTCCGGGTACTATCTTTTAATGTGAAGGGCTTGAACAGCCCCCAAAAGAGAGGCAAGCTTTTTGCCTCCCTTAAACTCCATAAAGGTGACCTGGTCTTCCTACAGGAGACTCATTTCCTACATGACACTCACCTTACGTTGCAATGTAGGCCATACCCAGACTCCTTCCATGCTTGCGACCATTCGGCCAAGAAACGAGGGGTTGCGATCTTATTTGCCCGCCATCTCACCTTTGAACCCCTAGACTCATATGCCGACAAAGACGGACGGTTTCTAGTCTTGGTGGGGAAATTGAATAACAAGATCTGTACACTAGCCAATGTTTATGCCCCTAACCAACGTCAAGAACGATTTTTTACAAAACTAGATAACCTCCTCACCCGAGTCCGACAAGGTGACCTCATACTTGCAGGGGACTTTAACTCCGTGCTGAACCCCCAAATAGACCGCTCCCCCCCTCCCTCTACTGCCTCCTCGTCGGACTCCCTCCGCTCCAGATCCCTCCTCGGTCTCATGCGTTCCCAGCTTCTCTATGACTCCTGGAGGATAAAAGACTCCTCCGCCCGTGACTATACCTTTTACTCTGCCCCCCATAATTCCTACTCCCGCATTGACATGATCCTGCTCAGCCATGACCTCGCCTTAAACCTCCGTGACGCTCACATACACCCGCTAATTTGGTCCGATCATGCCCCCATCTCCTGTGACCTTTTAGGTCTGGCCTCACGCCCCCGCCCCATGACATGGCGCCTTAACGACTCTCTCCTCCACAACCCGGAGATGTGTTCCCACCTTCGGGATACGATCTCCGACTACTTTTCCCTGAATGATACCCCTGAGATTTCTAGGTCCACTCTTTGGCTGGCACACAAGGCAGTTCTTCGTGGACGTCTTATCAGCCTGGCTTCCAAAACCAAAAAACAATCTCTCGCCCACTTTAACAAACTCTCTATTAAACTCCACGCACTTGAAACCCAGCATAAGGCGTCCTCCGACCCAGCTGTCTTGTCCGAACTTCGTACTATTCAGGCGGAACTTGATCTCCTTCTCTCTGCCCGGGTTGCCAGGCGCCTTAAATGGCTCCGCCAGTCCTTTTATGAGAAGGGGGACAAGGCGGACAAGATCCTGGCGGCACGACTTCGTTCCACGAGAGCCAAAACTAACATTGTCTCTATTAGAAACTCCCTCAACCAACTCGTCCAAGACCCCGCAGCCATTAGAGCTGCCTTCCATTCCTATTATGCGGACCTATACAACCTCCCGCCCCCCACACCTGGTTCCTCCCCTCTGCCCCACTCTGATCTGGTCACACTTCCTTACAGCTTCTAACCTACCCAGATTGCCCCAGGACGCCATGGACCATCTTAACAGTGAGATCTCGGTGGAAGAAATTGCTCAGACTATTCTTATCCAAAAAACTGGTAAATCTCCGGCCCGGATGGGTTTACAGCCCTTTATTATAAAAAATTCTCGGCTCTTCTTGCCCCCCACCTGCAGTCTCTGTTCAATGGGATTGTCCATGGCGACTCCTTCCCCCCTGAGATGTTGGAGGCCAGAATTGTAGTAATCCCTAAAGAAGGCAAGGATACCCTTAACTGCGCTAGCTACCGCCCTATATCTCTCTTGAATCTGGATCTGAAAATCTTCGCCAAGATCCTGGCCAACCGTCTTAACCCCTACCTCCCCTCTCTTGTACATTACGACCAGGTGGGGTTTATCCCGGGCCGCCAGGCGAGAGATAATACCAGATGTGCTGTTGATCTCATACACATCTCGAACTCCAGGGGATCCCCCACCATCATGCTCTCTTTAGACGCTGAAAAGGCATTTGATCGGATCTCCTGGAGTTTTCTGAAAGCCGCCCTGGGGGCCTATGGCTTGTCTGGTGGCTTCCTCACTGGCGTCCTGGCACTATACTCTGCTCCCTCTGCCATGGTCTTAATCAATGGCGTCCCGTCAGCCCCACTTAGCATATCGAATGGTACACGTCAAGGTTGCCCCCTCTCACCATTAATATTTGCCCTTATTATTGAACCCCTCGCATCCCAAATCAGAGCCCACCCGGACATACACGGAATACAAGTAGGCCACACCGACCCTAAAATCTCCCTCTTCGCTGATGACATCTTACTCTCCCTGACCCAACCCCTTATCTCACTCCCAAACTTATTCTCACTCCTGCAATCTTATAGCCTTATATCAGGATATAAGATCAACTGCTCCAAATCCGAGGCCATGCTACTTCACGTCCCTCACCGAGAAGCTGAGTCTCTCCGCGCCACCTTTAACTTTAAATGGCAGCCCATAAAGATTAAATACTTAGGGATTAACCTGACCTCTCGCTATGATTCTCTCTTCCGGGAAAACTTCCCATCCCTTCTCACCAGCACACTCGCTGCCCTGACCTCCTGGAACAGTCTTTTTATTTCATGGCTGGGCAGGATCATAGCGGTTAAAATGACCATAGTCCCTAAATTACTTTACCTTTTCCAGACCCTCCCAGTAGCAGTCCCGGCCTCCTTTCTTCGCACTATCCAACGAGCCCTTACACGTTTTATTTGGAACCACAGACCTCCCCGCGTCGCCGCCAATACCCTGAAAAGGCCAACCCCCAAGGTAGGTAGAGGCCTTCCTGATATCACACTTTACTATCTTGCCTCCCACTTATCCCATATTGTCACCTCCTATGCTCCTCCGGGATCTATATCTTGGCTGGATATTGAGGCGGCCTTCATTGGCCTCCCGGACCTGACCCCCTTATGGGGTCTGACCCCTACCTCCCGCCCCCCAACCTCTAAACTTCTCCCCACTATTAAATTTAACCTTAAAACTTGGGACTCCCTCTCCCTGAAGAAAGGTCTCACCACTACTCCCTCGCCATTGACCCCTGTCTGGCAGAACCCTATGTTTCCTCCTGGACTCTCGACCATGAGGTTCCGTCTGTGGATAACGCTGGGCTTCAAATTTCCGTTCAATTTTGCCGAGCGGGGCCAATGGCTGTCCCTACCTGACCTTCAACAAAAGACCCCTTCACACCCACTTAATCCCTTCCAATTTTTACAAATACGCCACTTTCTAGCCTCTCTCCCCTCCTCCGCCGTGCTCCGTGCCCTCACCCCCTTTGAAATCCTATGCACTACCTCCCATCTATCCAAAGGCCTAATCTCCCAACTCTACTCCCTATTACTAGATGCTTCTCTTTCCCCCTCCTGGCCCCATGAGCTTGCATGGGAATGCGATCTTGGACCCCCACCGGATGGCGGGGACTGGGAGGATATGAGACTGGGGTTTGCTAAATCCTCCATCGCTACTGTCTTTAAAAAAACAGCCTACAAAGTCTACTACCGCTGGTACTACACCCCTGACCGAATTAACAAATTCTTTCCATCTTCTTCCCCTAATTGCTGGAGGAATTGCGGGGCCAGGGGCACTATGCTCCACATATGGTGGATCTGCCCATCCATCGCTCCCTTTTGGGACTTAGTCCACTCCCTCCTCAATTCGCTTTTAGATTCTCCTGTGCTGAAAGATCCTTGGATCTTTTTACTATGTCTCCCTCCTCAATTACTCAATAAATTTTCCCAGAAACTGACCTCACACATCCTGGCGGCGGCAAAGTCGCTGATAGCTCTTAATTGGAAGAACCCCTCACCACCCTCTCTCCAGTCCCTTAAAACCAAAATATGGCACATTGCCTCAATGGAAAAAATCACATACTATCTCCACGACCGGGGCCACACCTTTGAACAGGTCTGGGCCCCGTGGCTCGCTGCTGAACGTAGAGGCCCGCCCCCCCACCCTTGCCCCTAGCTTACTCCGCAGACCCATGGGCACTGCCTGCTGCTTTTCCCCCATGTTTTTCTCCCCCATCTCTTTCTCCCTCTCACTCTCCTCCCCCTTTTCCTTTTTTCTACTCTTCTTCTTTCTTTCCCTTGATCCCCCTTCTCCCCCTTTTTCTTCTTCCTACCATTTGCGGGATATACATTGAACACAGATGATACCGTGGTCCCCCCCCCCCCTTTTTTTTTTTTTCTCCCCTTCCTCCTCCCCTCCCCCCTGAACTCCTTATTGGAATGTTACTGCTCTGTCCTTTTAGACTAACCCTGTTGTTTATCTGAAAATCTGTGGTTTATGCTAGAGATGAGCGGGTTCGGTTTCTTTGAATCCGAACCCGCACGAACTTCACTTTTTTTTTCACGGGTCCGAGCGACTCGGATCTTCCCGCCTTGCTCGGTTAACCCGAGCGCGCCCGAACGTCATCATGACGCTGTCGGATTCTCGCGAGACTCGGATTCTATATAAGGAGCCGCGCGTCGCCGCCATTTTCACACGTGCATTGAGATTGATAGGGAGAGGACGTGGCTGGCGTCCTCTCCATTTAGATTAGATTTAGAAGAGAGAGAGAGAGAGAGAGAGAGATTGCTGTGATACTGTAGATTAGAAGAGAGTGCAGACAGAGTTTAGTGACTGACGACCACAGTGACCAGTGACCACCAGAGACAGTGCAGTTGTTTGTTTTATTTAATATATCCGTTCTCTGCCTGAAAAAAACGATACACAGTCACACAGTGACTCAGTCTGTGTGCACTGCTCAGCCCAGTGTGCTGCACATCAATGTATTGTATATAAAGCTTATAATTGTGGGGGAGACTGGGGAGCACTGCAGGTTGTTATAGCAGGAGCCAGGAGTACATGATAAATAATATTATATTAAAATTAAACAGTGCACACTTTTGCTGCAGGAGTGCCACTGCCAGTGTGACTAGTGGTGACCAGTGCCTGACCACCAGTATATTAGTAGTATTGTATACTATCTCTTTATCAACCAGTCTATATTAGCAGCAGACACAGTACAGTGCGGTAGTTCACGGCTGTGGCTACCTCTGTGTCGGCACTCGGCAGGCAGTCCGTCCATCCATAATTGTATTATAATATATACCACCTAACCGTGGTTTTTTTTTCATTCTTTATACCGTCGTCATACTAGTTGTTACGAGTATACTACTATCTCTTTATCAACCAGTGTACAGTGCGGTAGTTCACGGCTGTGGCTACCTCTGTGTCGGCACTCGGCAGGCAGTCCGTCCAACCATAATTGTATTATATACCACCTAACCGTGGTTTTTTTTTCATTCTTTATACCGTCGTCATACTAGTTGTTACGAGTATACTACTATCTCTTTATCAACCAGTGTACAGTGCGGTAGTTCACGGCTGTGGCTACCTCTGTGTCGGCACTCGGCAGGCAGTCCGTCCATCCATAATTGTATTATAATATATACCACCTAACCGTGGTTTTTTTTTCATTCTTTATACCGTCGTCATACTAGTTGTTACGAGTATACTACTATCTCTTTATCAACCAGTGTACAGTGCGGTAGTTCACGGCTGTGGCTACCTCTGTGTCGGCACTCGGCAGGCAGTCCGTCCAACCATAATTGTATTATATACCACCTAACCGTGGTTTTTTTTTCATTCTTTATACCGTCGTCATACTAGTTGTTACGAGTATACTACTATCTCTTTATCAACCAGTGTACAGTGCGGTAGTTCACGGCTGTGGCTACCTCTGTGTCGGCACTCGGCAGGCAGTCCGTCCATCCATAATTGTATTATAATATATACCACCTAACCGTGTTTTTTTTTTCATTCTTTATACCGTCGTCATACTAGTTGTTACGAGTATACTACTATCTCTTTATCAACCAGTGTACAGTGCGGTAGTTCACGGCTGTGGCTACCTCTGTGTCGGCACTCGGCAGGCAGTCCGTCCAACCATAATTGTATTATAATATATACCACCTAACCGTGGTTTTTTTTTCATTCTTTATACCGTCGTCATACTAGTTGTTACGAGTATACTACTATCTCTTTATCAACCAGTGTACAGTGCGGTAGTTCACGGCTGTGGCTACCTCTGTGTCGGCACTCGGCAGGCAGTCCGTCCAACCATAATTGTATTATATACCACCTAACCGTGGTTTTTTTTTCATTCTTTATACCGTCGTCATACTAGTTGTTACGAGTATACTACTATCTCTTTATCAACCAGTGTACAGTGCGGTAGTTCACGGCTGTGGCTACCTCTGTGTCGGCACTCGGCAGGCAGTCCGTCCAACCATAATTGTATTATAATATATACCACCTAACCGTGGTTTTTTTTTCATTCTTTATACCGTCGTCATACTAGTTGTTACGAGTATACTACTATCTCTTTATCAACCAGTGTACAGTGCGGTAGTTCACGGCTGTGGCTACCTCTGTGTCGGCACTCGGCAGGCAGTCCGTCCATCCATAATTGTATTATAATATATACCACCTAACCGTGGTTTTTTTTTCATTCTTTATACCGTCGTCATACTAGTTGTTACGAGTATACTACTATCTCTTTATCAACCAGTGTACAGTGCGGTAGTTCACGGCTGTGGCTACCTCTGTGTCGGCACTCGGCAGGCAGTCCGTCCAACCATAATTGTATTATATACCACCTAACCGTGGTTTTTTTTTCATTCTTTATACCGTCGTCATACTAGTTGTTACGAGTATACTACTATCTCTTTATCAACCAGTGTACAGTGCGGTAGTTCACGGCTGTGGCTACCTCTGTGTCGGCACTCGGCAGGCAGTCCGTCCAACCATAATTGTATTATAATATATACCACCTAACCGTGGTTTTTTTTTCATTCTTTATACCGTCGTCATACTAGTTGTTACGAGTATACTACTATCTCTTTATCAACCAGTGTACAGTGCGGTAGTTCACGGCTGTGGCTACCTCTGTGTCGGCACTCGGCAGGCAGTCCGTCCAACCATAATTGTATTATAATATATACCACCTAACCGTGGTTTTTTTTTCATTCTTTATACCGTCGTCATACTAGTTGTTACGAGTATACTACTATCTCTTTATCAACCAGTGTACAGTGCGGTAGTTCACGGCTGTGGCTACCTCTGTGTCGGCACTCGGCAGGCAGTCCGTCCATCCATAATTGTATTATAATATATACCACCTAACCGTGGTTTTTTTTTCATTCTTTATACCGTCGTCATACTAGTTGTTACGAGTATACTACTATCTCTTTATCAACCAGTGTACAGTGCGGTAGTTCACGGCTGTGGCTACCTCTGTGTCGGCACTCGGCAGGCAGTCCGTCCAACCATAATTGTATTATATACAACCTAACCGTGTTTTTTTTTTCATTCTTTATACCGTCGTCATACTAGTTGTTACGAGTATACTACTATCTCTTTATCAACCAGTGTACAGTGCGGTAGTTCACGGCTGTGGCTACCTCTGTGTCGGCACTCGGCAGGCAGTCCGTCCAACCATAATTGTATTATAATATATACCACCTAACCGTGGTTTTTTTTTCATTCTTTATACCGTCGTCATACTAGTTGTTACGAGTATACTACTATCTCTTTATCAACCAGTGTACAGTGCGGTAGTTCACGGCTGTGGCTACCTCTGTGTCGGCACTCGGCAGGCAGTCCGTCCATCCATAATTGTATTATAATATATACCACCTAACCGTGGTTTTTTTTTCATTCTTTATACCGTCGTCATACTAGTTGTTACGAGTATACTACTATCTCTTTATCAACCAGTGTACAGTGCGGTAGTTCACGGCTGTGGCTACCTCTGTGTCGGCACTCGGCAGGCAGTCCGTCCATCCATAATTGTATTATATACCACCTAACCGTGGTTTTTTTATACCACCTAACCGTGGCAGTCCGTCCATAATTGTATACTAGTATCCAATCCATCCATCTCCATTGTTTACCTGAGGTGCCTTTTAGTTCTGCCTATAAAATATGGAGAACAAAAAAGTTGAGGTTCCAAAATTAGGGAAAGATCAAGATCCACTTCCACCTCGTGCTGAAGCTGCTGCCACTAGTCATGGCCGAGACGATGAAATGCCAGCAACGTCGTCTGCCAAGGCCGATGCCCAATGTCATAGTACAGAGCATGTCAAATCCAAAACACCAAATATCAGAAAAAAAAGGACTCCAAAACCTAAAATAAAATTGTCGGAGGAGAAGCGTAAACTTGCCAATATGCCATTTACCACACGGAGTGGCAAGGAACGGCTGAGGCCCTGGCCTATGTTCATGGCTAGTGGTTCAGCTTCACATGAGGATGGAAGCACTCAGCCTCTCGCTAGAAAACTGAAAAGACTCAAGCTGGCAAAAGCACCGCAAAGAACTGTGCGTTCTTTGAAATCCCAAATCCACAAGGAGAGTCCAATTGTGTCGGTTGCGATGCCTGACCTTCCCAACACTGGACGTGAAGAGCATGCGCCTTCCACCATTTGCACGCCCCCTGCAAGTGCTGGAAGGAGCACCCGCAGTCCAGTTCCTGATAGTCAGATTGAAGATGTCAGTGTTGAAGTACACCAGGATGAGGAGGATATGGGTGTTGCTGGCGCTGGGGAGGAAATTGACCAGGAGGATTCTGATGGTGAGGTGGTTTGTTTAAGTCAGGCACCCGGGGAGACACCTGTTGTCCGTGGGAGGAATATGGCCGTTGACATGCCAGGTGAAAATACCAAAAAAATCAGCTCTTCGGTGTGGAGGTATTTCACCAGAAATGCGGACAACAGGTGTCAAGCCGTGTGTTCCCTTTGTCAAGCTGTAATAAGTAGGGGTAAGGACGTTAACCACCTCGGAACATCCTCCCTTATACGTCACCTGCAGCGCATTCATAATAAGTCAGTGACAAGTTCAAAAACTTTGGGTGACAGCGGAAGCAGTCCACTGACCAGTAAATCCCTTCCTCTTGTAACCAAGCTCACGCAAACCACCCCACCAACTCCCTCAGTGTCAATTTCCTCCTTCCCCAGGAATGCCAATAGTCCTGCAGGCCATGTCACTGGCAAGTCTGACGAGTCCTCTCCTGCCTGGGATTCCTCCGATGCATCCTTGCGTGTAACGCCTACTGCTGCTGGCGCTGCTGTTGTTGCCGCTGGGAGTCGATGGTCATCCCAGAGGGGAAGTCGTAAGCCCACTTGTACTACTTCCAGTAAGCAATTGACTGTTCAACAGTCCTTTGCGAGGAAGATGAAATATCACAGCAGTCATCCTACTGCAAAGCAGATAACTGAGTCCTTGACAACTATGTTGGTGTTAGACGTGCGTCCGGTATCCGCCGTTAGTTCACAGGGAACTAGACAATTTATTGAGGCAGTGTGCCCCCGTTACCAAATACCATCTAGGTTCCACTTCTCTAGGCAGGCGATACCGAGAATGTACACGGACGTCAGAAAAAGACTCACCAGTGTCCTAAAAAATGCAGTTGTACCCAATGTCCACTTAACCACGGACATGTGGACAAGTGGAGCAGGGCAGGGTCAGGACTATATGACTGTGACAGCCCACTGGGTAGATGTATGGACTCCCGCCGCAAGAACAGCAGCGGCGGCACCAGTAGCAGCATCTCGCAAACGCCAACTCTTTCCTAGGCAGGCTACGCTTTGTATCACCGCTTTCCAGAATACGCACACAGCTGAAAACCTCTTACGGCAACTGAGGAAGATCATCGCGGAATGGCTTACCCCAATTGGACTCTCCTGTGGATTTGTGGCATCGGACAACGCCAGCAATATTGTGTGTGCATTAAATATGGGCAAATTCCAGCACGTCCCATGTTTTGCACATACCTTGAATTTGGTGGTGCAGAATTTTTTAAAAAACGACAGGGGCGTGCAAGAGATGCTGTCGGTGGCCAGAAAAATTGCGGGACACTTTCGGCGTACAGGCACCACGTACAGAAGACTGGAGCACCACCAAAAACTACTGAACCTGCCCTGCCATCATCTGAAGCAAGAAGTGGTAACGAGGTGGAATTCAACCCTCTATATGCTTCAGAGGTTGGAGGAGCAGCAAAAGGCCATTCAAGCCTATACAATTGAGCACGATATAGGAGATGGAATGCACCTGTCTCAAGTGCAGTGGAGAATGATTTCAACGTTGTGCAAGGTTCTGATGCCCTTTGAACTTGCCACACGTGAAGTCAGTTCAGACACTGCCAGCCTGAGTCAGGTCATTCCCCTCATCAGGCTTTTGCAGAAGAAGCTGGAGGCATTGAAGAAGGAGCTAACACGGAGCAATTCCGCTAGGCATGTGGGACTTGTGGATGCAGCCCTTAATTCGCTTAACAAGGATTCACGGGTGGTCAATCTGTTGAAATCAGAGCACTACATTTTGGCCACCGTGCTCGATCCTAGATTTAAAGCCTACCTTGGATCTCTCTTTCCGGCAGACACAGGTCTGCTGGGGTTGAAAGACCTGCTGGTGACAAAATTGTCAAGTCAAGCGGAACGCGACCTGTCAACATCTCCTCCTTCACATTCTCCCGCAACTGGGGGTGCGAGGAAAAGGCTCAGAATTCCGAGCCCACCCGCTGGCGGTGATGCAGGGCAGTCTGGAGCGACTGCTGATGCTGACATCTGGTCCGGACTGAAGGACCTGACAACGATTACGGACATGTCGTCTACTGTCACTGCATATGATTCTCTCAACATTGATAGAATGGTGGAGGATTATATGAGTGACCGCATCCAAGTAGGCACGTCACACAGTCCGTACTTATACTGGCAGGAAAAAGAGGCAATTTGGAGGCCCTTGCAAAAACTGGCTTTATTCTACCTAAGTTGCCCTCCCACAAGTGTGTACTCCGAAAGAGTGTTTAGTGCCGCCGCTCACCTTGTCAGCAATCGGCGTACGAGGTTACATCCAGAAAATGTGGAGAAGATGATGTTCATTAAAATGAATTATAATCAATTCCTCCGCGGAGACATTGACCAGCAGCAATTGCCTCCACAAAGTACACAGGGAGCTGAGATGGTGGATTCCAGTGGGGACGAATTGATAATCTGTGAGGAGGGGGATGTACACGGTGATATATCGGAGGGTGAAGATGAGGTGGACATCTTGCCTCTGTAGAGCCAGTTTGTGCAAGGAGAGATTAATTGCTTCTTTTTTGGGGGGGGTCCAAACCAACCCGTCATATCAGTCACAGTCGTGTGGCAGACCCTGTCACTGAAATGATGGGTTGGTTAAAGTGTGCATGTCCTGTTTTGTTTATACAACATAAGGGTGGGTGGGAGGGCCCAAGGATAATTCCATCTTGCACCTCTTTTTTCTTTTCTTTTTCTTTGCATCATGTGCTGATTGGGGAGGGTTTTTTGGAAGGGACATCCTGCGTGACACTGCAGTGCCACTCCTAGATGGGCCCGGTGTTTGTGTCGGCCACTAGGGTCGCTAATCTTACTCACACAGCTACCTCATTGCGCCTCTTTTTTTCTTTGCGTCATGTGCTGTTTGGGGAGGGTTTTTTGGAAGGGACATCCTGCGTGACACTGCAGTGCCACTCCTAGATGTGCCCGGTGTTTGTGTCGGCCACTAGGGTCGCTAATCTTACTCACACAGCTACCTCATTGCGCCTCTTTTTTTCTTTGCGTCATGTGCTGTTTGGGGAGGGTTTTTTGGAAGGGACATCCTGCGTGACACTGCAGTGCCACTCCTAGATGTGCCCGGTGTTTGTGTCGGCCACTAGGGTCGCTAATCTTACTCACACAGTCAGCTACCTCATTGCGCCTCTTTTTTTCTTTGCGTCATGTGCTGTTTGGGGAGGGTTTTTTGGAAGGGCCATCCTGCGTGACACTGCAGTGCCACTCCTAGATGGGCCCGGTGTTTGTGTCGGCCACTAGGGTCGCTAATCTTACTCACACAGCTACCTCATTGCGCCTCTTTTTTTCTTTGCGTCATGTGCTGTTTGGGGAGGGTTTTTTGGAAGGGACATCCTGCGTGACACTGCAGTGCCACTCCTAGATGGGCCCGGTGTTTGTGTCGGCCACTAGGGTCGCTTATCTTACTCACACAGCGACCTCGGTGCAAATTTTAGGACTAAAAATAATATTATGAGGTGTGAGGTATTCAGAATAGACTGAAAATGAGTGTAAATTATGGTTTTTGAGGTTAATAATACTTTGGGATCAAAATGACCCCCAAATTCTATGATTTAAGCTGTTTTTTAGTGTTTTTTGAAAAAAACACCCGAATCCAAAACACACCCGAATCCGACAAAAATAATTCGGTGAGGTTTTGCCAAAACGCGTTCGAACCCAAAACACGGCCGCGGAACCGAACCCAAAACCAAAACACAAAACCCGAAAAATTTCAGGCGCTCATCTCTAGTTTATGCTGGACGTAGGCTCTGTTGGCCTCCGGTCCCTCTTGTTTATACAATGTTTCTATACCATGTTTAACCACGTATAAATAAATAATTTAAAAAAAAAGAAGAAGAAGTATTTCTTTAAGGAAACTTTCCTGACAAATTTTTGTATGTCCAAATAAGTTTGGAATTTATTGAGTTTATTGTCAGGAGCAAACTTAAGGCCTTTTTCAAGAACATCCTTCTCATCTTTGGAAAGTTGATGTTTACTCAGATTAAAAACGGCAATTTTTTCTGGAGTCGGAATTTTGTCATTTGTATCTTTATTTTTGGTCAGGCCCTTCCCTCTTTTTCCCCTTTTCTTAGTGGTACGTTTAAAAACTAAAACCTTATTTGCTTCCTCCTGTTCCCACCTAAAAAATCATTCCTGTTGAGGGGTTGGTATCTATTCTCCATTCTCGGGGGTGGGGTATACCGTCTTTCCTGACTGCCTCTCCATTCATCTTTTATATAGAATCTCCTCCGATCAGGTTGATCTCGCCTGTATTGTTTTTCTGTGTTGTATCGTGTTCTCTCTTCTCTGTTAAAATCTCTGTTCATCGGGTAGTTTCTTCTTCTATTGGTGCCTGGATTATTATTAGTTCTTCTTCTATATTGAGGAGTCACAAATCTCTCAGGGGTTAGATTTCTATTATAGTGTGTCTTACTTTCAAACTTTAGTTTAGTGGATCTTTCTGGAGTAGGGTTGTTTTGACGCCCATTGTTTTATGTTGCACTTTAAAAATAAATCAATTTTGCACTTTACAACAAGCAGTACTTCACTATATATTGCTATTTCCTCCTATTTCCGGACACACTATATCTGAACGGAGAGGTGAAGGATTGGGAGAAAAGAATTGATATTGAAGTCTGCAGGAATAAAGGGAGTGATATTACAAGCGTATTTGGGTGGGCACTGTTGACACCCCACTAATTCTGGTACGTAGGTCTGCCATATTAAGGTGGATTCAAGTTTTTCTGCTCTACACCATACCATATATAGGATCAAAATTTTTGTGAACCCATTTGAGCCCTACGGTACTTCACTGTATACAATTCTCTCTTTTTTTCTTTGGGGACATCGTTTAAAATTGGAACGAGGAAGTACTGCTGAAAAATCACCTGTAGATGTAAACTCTCCTTTTTGAATAAAGAACATTACCTGTAGTGACCCAGGGAGCGCACCTCAGCAAAACTGTAGAACTGAAATTGAACCTTTTTGGGAAATTGGTGACCATCCCGGCTGGTGGATTGCAGCACCTTTGAATTGAAGCGCCATCTGTACACTTTTCTGTTTACGGTTAAAGACCAGTGGTAGTGTCCTGTCCATCAGTCATTCCAGTGACGAAATACGCTGCTGCTATATGTCCACTGCTACAGTATTATAATAATAACAACAACAACAACAACCACAAGTCCCTTACAGTGTTGTTGTGTTGTTCTGCATCAGACCAGTGGTAGTGTCCTGTCCATCAGTCATTCCAGTGATGAGGCAGTCACAGTGGTATATGCTGCTGCTATATGTCCACTGTTACAGTATTATAATAATTATAACAACCACAAGTCTCGTTGTGTTGTGTTGCATCAGTGTTGTGTTGCATCAGACCAGTGGTAGTGTCCTTTCCATCAGTCATTCCAGTGAAGAGGCCGTCACAGTGGTATACGCTGCTGCTTTATGTCCACTGCTACAGTATTATAATAATTATAACAACCACAAGTCTCTTACAGTGTTGTTGTGTTGCATCAGACCAGTGGTAGTGTCCTGTCCATCAGTCATTCCAGTCATTCCTGTGCCGCATATTGTCTTATATAACTCCCAAAAAATAATGGAGAACAAAAATTTGGAGAATAAGATAGGGAAAGATCAAGAACCACTTCCTCCTAGTGCTGAAGCTGCTGCCACTAGCCATGACATAGATGATGAAATGCCATCAACGTCGTCTGCCTAGGCCGATGCCCAATGTGATAGTAGAGGGTGTGTAAAATCCAAAAAGCCAAAGTTCAGTAAAAAGAACCCCAAAAAAAGAAATTTAAATCGTCTATTAGGAGAAACGTAAACTTGCCAATATGCCATTTACGACACGGAGTGGCAAGGAATGGCTGAGGTCCTGGCCTATGTTCATGGCTAGTGGTTCAGCTTCACATGACAATGGAAGCCCTCATCCTCCAGCTAGAAAAATGAAAAGAGTTAAGCTGGAAAGAGCACAGAAAAGAACTGTGCGCTCTGAGATGGTATCGCAAATCCCCAAAGAGAGTGGAAGTGTGTCGGCGGTTGCGATGCCTGACCTTCCCAACACTGGACAGGAAGAGGTGGCTCCTTCCACATTTGCACGCCCCCTGCAAGTGCTGTAAGGAGCACCCACAGTCCAGTTCCTGATATTCAAATTGAAGATGTCACTGTTGAAGTACACCAGGATGAGGATATGGGTGTTGCTGGCGCTGAGGAGGAAGTTGACAATGAGGATTCTGATGGTGATGTGGTTTGTTTAAGTCAGGCACCAGGGCAGACATCTGTTGTCCTTGGGACGAAGAAGCCCATTGTGATGCCTGGGAAAACTACCAAAAAAGCCACCTCTTCGGTGTGGAATTATTTCTCCACAAATCCGGACAACAGGTGTCAAGCCATCTGTTGCCTCTGTCAAGCTGTAATAAGTAGGGGTAAGGATGTTAACCACCTAGGAACATCCTCTCTTATACGTCACCTGCAGCGCATTCATCAGAAGTCAGTGTCAAGTTGCGACCTAACCGGGATTCCTCCGTAGGATCCTTAAGTGGTACACCTGCTGTTGCTGCCGCTGCTGTTGTTGCTGCTGGGAGTCGATCGTCATCCCAGAGGGAAAGTCGGAAGACCACTTGTACTACTTCCAGTAAGCAATTGACTGTCCAACAGTCCTTTGTGAGGAAGATGAAATATGACAGCAGTCATCCTTTTGCAAAGCAGATAACTGAAGCCTTGACAACTATGTTGGTGTTAGAGGTGCATCCGGTATCCACCATTAGTTCAGAGTCACTTAAAGATTTGTTTGAGGTACTGTGTCCCCGGTATCAAATCCCATCTAGTTTCCACTTGTCTAGGCAGGCGATACCAAGAATGTACACAAACGTCAGAAAAAGAGTCACCAGTGTCCTACAAAATGCAGTTGTTCCAGTTTCCACTTAACCACGGACATGTGGACAAGTGGAGCAGGGCAGACTAAGGACTATCTGACTGTAACAGCCCACTGGGTAGATGTATGGCCTCCCGCAGCAACAACAGCAGCAGCACCAGTAGCAGCATCTCGCAAACGCCAACTCGTTCCTAGGCAGGCTACGCTATGTATCACCACTTTGCGTAAGAGGCACACAGCTGACAACCTCTTACGGAAACTGAGGAACATCATTGCAGAATGGCTTACCCCAATTGGACTCTCCTGGGGATTTGTGATATCGGACAACGCCACCAATATTGTGTGTGCATTACATCTGGGCAAATTCCAGCACGTCCCATGTTTTGCACATACAATTAATTTGGTGGTGAAGAATTTTTTTTAAAATGAGAGGGGTGTGCAGGAGATGCTGTCGGTGGCCGAAAAATTGCATTTAATACAATTAATTTGGTGGTGGTCCACTTTCGACATTCTGCCACCGCGTGCCGAAGACTGGAGTGCCAGCAAACACTCCTGAACCTGCCCCCATCATCAACTGAAGCAAGAGGCGGTAACGAGGTGGAATTCAATACTCTATATGCTTTAGAGGATGGAGGAGCAGCAAAAGGCCATTCAAGCCTATACATCCACCTACAATATAGGCAAAGGAGGGTTAATGCACCTGACACAAGCGCAGTGGAGAATTATTTCCGTCTTGTGCAAGGTTCTCCAACCCTTCGAACTTGCCACACATGAAGTCAGTTCAGACACTGCCAGCTTGAGTCACGTCATTCCCCTCATCAGGCTTTTGCAGAAGCAGCTGGATAAATTGAAGGAGGAGCTAAGACGGAGCGATTCCGTAAAGTATGTGGGACTTGTGGATGGAGCCCTTCATTCGCTTTGCCAGGATTCAAGGGTGGTCAATCTGTTGAAATCAGAGCACTACATTTTGGCTACCATGCTCGATCCTATGTTTAAAGCCTACATTGTATCTCTCTTTCCAGCAGACACAAGTGTGCAGAGGTGCAAAGACCTGCTGGTTAGTAAATTGTCAACTCAAGCGGAACGTGCCCCGTCAACAGCTCCTCCTTAAATTTATCCCACCACTGGGGCTGCAAGGAAAAGGATAACATTTCCTAGCCCACCCGCTGGCGGTGATGCAGGGAAGTCAGGAGCATTAGCTGACATCTGGTCCGGACTGAAGGACATGCCAATGATTACTGACATGTCGTCTATTGTCACTGCATATGATTCTGTCACCATTGAAAGAATGGTGGAGGATTATATGAGTGACAGCATCCAAGTAGGCATGTCAGAAAGTCCGTACGTATACTAGCAGGAAAAAGAGGCAATTTGGAGGCCCTTGCACAAACTGGCTTTAATTTACCTAAGTTGCCCCCCCTCCAGTGTGCAGTCCGAAAGAGTGTTTAGTGCAGCCGGTAACCTTGTCAGCGATTGGCGTAGGAGGTTACTTCCACTAAATGTGGAGAAGATGATGTTCATCAAAATTAATTATAATCAATTCCTCCGGGAAGACCTTTACCAGCAATTGCCTCCAGAAAGTACACAGGGACTTGTGATGGTGGATTCCAGTGGGGACGAATTAATACTCAGTGAGGAGGATGTACATGGTGAAAGGGGTGAGGAATCGAAGGATGATGATGAGGTCGACATCTTGCCTTTGTAGAGCCAGTTTGTGCAAAGAGAGATTGATTGATTCTTTTTTGGTGGGGGCTCAAACAAACCAGTCATTTCAGCCACAGTCGTGTGGCAGACCCTGTCGCTGAAATGATTGGTTTGTTAAAGTGTGCATGTCCTGTTTATACAACATAAGGGTGGGAGGGCCCAAGGACAATTCCATCTTGCACCTCTTTTTCTTCTTTGCATCATGTGCTGTTTGGGGTCTATTTTTTAAATCTGCCATCAGGGCCGGTGCTAGGGTGTTCGGCGCCCCCCCTGCAAACTATAAATTTGCGCCCTCCCATATTCTTTTGGTGCGCGGCGGGAATAGGGAAGTGTTCTCACAAGTAAGGGGCATGGCCACACAGTAGAACTTCCATTTAAAATTACGTCACAATGTAGCACAATCTTATTAATCTTATACGTAATGCCCCACCCGTAGGAGTAGCGTCCTTATATGTAATGCACCCCAGTAGTAGTAGCATCCTTATACATAATGCCCCCCCAGTAGTAGTAGTGTCCTTATACATAATACCCCCTCAGTAGTAGTAGCATCCTTATACATAATGCCCCCCCAGTACTAGACGCGTCCTTATACGTAATGCCCCCCCAGTAGTAGTAGCATCCTTATATGTAGTGCACCCCCAGTAGTAGTAGCATCCTTATACATAATGCCCCCCCAGTAGTAGTAGTGCCCTTATACATAATGCCCCCTCAGTAGTAGTAGCATCCTTATACATAATGCCCCCCCCATTAGTAGACGCGTCCTTATACGTAATGCCCCCCCAGTAGTAGTAGCGTCCTTATACGTAGTGCACCCCCAGTAGTAGTAGCATCCTTATATGTAGTGCACCCCCAGTAGTAGTAGCATCCTTAAACATAATGCCCCCCAGTAGTAGTAGCATCCTTATATATAATGCCCCCTCAGTAGTAGTAGTAGCATCCTTATACACAATGCCCCCCCCAGTAGTAGAAGCATCCTTATACGTAATGCCCCCCCAGTAGTAGTAGCGTCCTTATACATAATGCACCCACTGTAGTAGTAGCGTCCTTATACGTAGTGCACCCCCAGTAGTAGTAGCATCCTTATACGTAGTGCACCCCCAGTAGTAGACGAGTCCTTATACGTAATGTCCCCCCAGTAGTAGTAGCGTCCTTATACGTAATGCCTCCCAGTAATAGTAGCGTCCTTATACATAATGCCCCCAAGTAGTAGTATCATCCTTATACGTAATGCCCCCCCCCCCAGTAGTAGTAGCGTCCTTACACGTAATGCCCCCCCCAGTAGTAGCGTTGTTACACGTAATGCCCCTCCTATAGTAATAGAGTCCTTATATGTAATGCTCCCCCATAGTAGTAGCGTCCTTACATGTAATGCCCCCTCAGTAGTAGCGTCGTTATACGTAATGCCCCCCAGTAGTAGCGTCCTTAAAGCGCGCGCACAGACATACCTCACACACACCCACAATTCACACATACACACCCACCATACACACACACATACACACCCACCATACACACACACACACACACACACACACAATTCACACATATATACATACACATACACACCCACCATATACACACACACACACACACTTCACACACATATATACACACACATACACACCAACCACACACACACACACACACACTTCTTTCTCACCCTCCACTTACCTAAGCCAGTCTCCCTCTGTACAGCAGCCTGGTCTGTGCAGCTCCGCCCCCTTATGGGCCGTTTAGCCACGGCCCATTCTGTCCCGTGTAGCTCCGCCCCCTTCTGACTTGTACTCTGCGCTGTCACACAGGTGAGGGGAGGGAGGAGGCTTTTCATGCTGCAGGTGCCCGCTGCCAGTGCCTGTCATACAGTGACAGACACAGCAGCAGCAAGGGGGACAGGACGGCGCAGCAGGGAAGGGATGCAGAGCAGGGGAAGCGCCTATCCGTCCCTGCGCCTCCCTGCACTGCATCCCTTTGCTGAGCGGGTAGCGCCGGGCCTGTCTGCCATCCTGTCTGCCACTGCAGTGCCACTCCTAGAGGGGCCAGGTGTTTGTGTCGCACACTTGTGTCGCTTAGCTTAGTCATACAGCTACCTAATTGCACCTCTTTTTCTTCTTTGCATCATGTGCTGTTTGGGCCTATTTTAAAATCTGCCATCCTGTCTGTAACTGCAGTTCCACTCCTAGATGGGCCAGGTGTTTGTGCCGCACACTTGTGTCGCTTAGCTTGGCCATCCAGCTACCTAATTGCACCTCTTTTTCTTCTTTGTAGCATGTGCTGTTTGGGGCCTAGTTTTTTAAAGTGCCATCCAGTAGATAAAGACAACCTTTCTGTCAAACTTGACAGGTACCACACCCCCTTTCTCCTAGGCTCCACCCCCTTTTAATATTAAATGATAGTGTTTTATATCGCTTAATATAAAATTTTATATTAAATTTTATATAAATTTATAGTGTTCGATATTAAACTGTATTAAAAATTTTCGCGTAACACCAGTCGCAGAGTGTCACGTAACACCAGTCGCAGAATGTCACGCAATGCAGCGCGTCAAATCAGGCGGATGAAAGATGCATATTACACAGTGTTAAAACCAGGTAGTTACAGGCAGTCTTATTTCACTATTTTGATTAGGCTGTACACATTCAAACATCACACATTCCAGCAGTTTAAACATCAAGCTTGGTACACGTGGTACAGATTTAAAAAGCATGATGACAGGTCATTTTAAATGTCACAGAAGCCCTCAGAAGTACGATGTACAATTTGACCATGTCCATTTCTTAGACGCACGGGATCATCACACATGGCACTAATTTAAAAGGTCATTTTAAAATGTCACAGAAGCTCTCAGAAGTACGATGTGCAATTTGACCATGTCCATTTCTTAGACGCTCGGGTTCATCACAGGTCATTTTAAAATGTCACAGAAGCTCTCAGAAGTACGATGTACAATTTGACCATGACCATTTTCGATTGTTATCTCTGTAGAGGAACATTAGCACCACCTACAGGGTTATGTGTTGACTCAAATCGGATTTTTCCATCTTTTGGATTAATTACATACCATAATGAGATATCATGGTGATGGGGTCCTAAATCTAAGCACAGAATGCATTTATATTGCATGTGCGCCTTATACACACAACCTGAAAGTAATTTTAGACAATATTTTTTATAACTTTGTGCATTAAACAAATTGTGTCTACATTCACACAATTCATTTATGTTACATGTACACACAGCCTGAAAGTAATTTTAGCTACAAATCAGTAAGCCAGTGTATATTTATGGAATCATAAAATAATTTTGTATTCATGTACATTAGTTCATAAGAACTTCTGTATAATGCTTTTTATGAATTAATTTTATTATTAAATAATTTTATGAGCTTTTTATGAACCTCATATTCTACAGTATAAGATATACCCATTTGGAAGGACTTCCGTTCAATCTATACAAGTAGTTTAGACCACTCAGGAATTTTTTTTTCTTTTCTTCTGTATATATAATATAAATGTATTTGGTATGCGTTTGATGCGCTGTGTATGACATTTAAGAACCAGCTAAAAGATTATATCTTTATTGTAACTGAAAAGAATTATCACAATTACTAAATTATAGACTAGAGTTTATATGTTTAAAAGTCCCGCCCCAGCAGATTGGAAATGTGGGACGGCATAGCACAGAGTGGTGGGGGCCATTTGGCTCACAGCCATGACTATAAGAACAGGACACATCACTGAAGTGCACTGAGAAGAAATTTCAACTGAAGCTGTACCGCTATACACACTTGAAGTCATAATGGTAAATATGATATTCTTTTTTATTATTATTAATATTATTATCATAATTAATATTATTATTATTATTATTTTTATTATTATTATTATTATTATTATAATATTTATACATATTGCATTTTTTTTTTTTTACAAATATGGCTCTGAAGGCTGTTTAAATATGTGGTCTCTATGCCGCGATATACACACTGTTACACGATTCTGCCCTGCCATTGCATCCTTTGTTTTTAGGCATACATGCATAATATGTTAATATTTCAAACCTATTGGACAGTTGCAAAGCGCAGTATGAACTCATATGTGTAATGCTACGTTTTTACTCCTTCTTTTTGTGGGGGTATACCCACATTGATGTTGCTGTTTAGCGATGCATTGTAACACATAGAACATATAGCTATGAATTAATGTGATTAAAGTGCAAACAAGTTGTATAAAATGTTAGGAAGCACCATTGGGATCCGCTTAGTATTGATTAAATTAATTAATTTTGTGTATGATAAAACGTGCAGGGTAGTTGATCATACGAGCACCAGGGTTTTCTTTTGGTTTTTAATTAATGTGACTGCCTGAAGGTTATTTAAATATGTGGTAATAGCGACATCTAGTGGTTCATTTTGGGAATGCGCCGACACAGTATTTCATCTAATTCGTTTGATAGATATTAATCGTCTCTCATTTTCATTATTGGTTCAGAGACAGACAATGCAGAACATCAACAGCAAAGACGCTTTCATGGTTAGAAGCAGATCTTCTTCTGATGATGATGATGATGATGCTTTGCCAAGTTATCAAACGTCTCATGGTAAGCTATGTCTATAAATGACATTGACACGTTTTTATTTATATTTCAAGTTTAAATAGTATGAAATTATAGTCAAGGTCTACAATTTGTTCATTTTTAAAAGTTTAAATAGTATGAACGTACAACAGTCAGGATACATTGATAAGTAATTATTAAATAGTAATTATTAAATAATTATTATTTTCTCATTTTTATTTCCCCCGATTTGACAGTAATCACAAATACAGAGAATTTCGATTCGGTTGAAGATAGCCCATTTTGTTTAGATTTCAGCATTATACCCGATTTTACTAATATTTTGGAATTGGCGCCAGACTGTGAGTAACATGATATCTTTATTTATTTTTTATTTATTTATTTTTTATTTATTTATTTATTTTTCCACGGCTAAAGAATTAAAAATAAACCTTGTACAGTTGTGCTGATTTGTTGTCAACTGTACACACTTTATATTCTCAGTAATGAATCGCTTTTTCATGTTATTCTAATTTTATACCGTATGTAATATTTCTTTTTTCATTTTTTCACCGGCTAAAGATGCCACAAAAATGGATGATGCGACGGCTGACGGTATTCTACGGGATATATTGAACAAACCTGATTATTGTCACAACGCCTCTATACAGAACAGCAATGTTGTTGATGAGCAACCGTTTTTCCCACACGCGACAGGGGGTCGGGCTAAAACATTCGAATATAAAGCAGGTGTGTAATCAAGCACTGTTATATGGTATATTGTTATGCGGTGATTTAAATGCTGATTTACAGGCAGCGTCGTTTATATTTATTTTATAATATATGTATTACAGATGACGCTGTAGCAAGGCGATATGATCCTACGATACCAACAGCCGTGATACAGTCGCGCAAATACACAGGCTTAGTACAAGCGGGAAAATATCAAAACGCACAACCGCAGCTGAAACGGAGAGCCATCAATTCGCAGCAGCAGGTGTGTAATCAAGCACTGTTATATGGTATATTGTTATGCGGTGATTTAAATGCTGATTTACAGGCAGCGTCGTTTATATTTATTTTATAATATATGTATTACAGATGACGCTGTAGCAAGACGATATGCTCCTTTGATACCAACAGGCCGTGATACAGTCGCGCAAATACACAGGCCTAGTACAAGCGGGAAAATATCAAAACGCACAACCGCCGCTGAAGCGGAGAACCATCAATTCGTAACGCCGGCAATTGTACATAAGGACGTTGCTAGGTCATCAGTTATGGCGGTGCATAACGGTTGTATCAACCCGAACAAACGAAAGCCTGCTCGACCAAGAACGAATGAGAGAAGTCATAATTCAGCATTTACAGATCTGAAAAGAAAATTGTCATATTCCGAAAATGATAAGCCGCAACGGAGAAGGATCGCGTTACAAACTGTATCATGCGTAAGTAATGATGTTGCTGTAACATCAAAACACACAGCATTTAACACTGCAGACCGGGATGTCGCTGGTAATACAAAGACTGTAAAGGTTAAGAGGGCATCGCGTCTCTCAAGAAGTAATGTTAAGCAATTGTCGCAATCAGCTGTAATCACAATTCCAGATACACAGGTTTGTTCTGAAACAGAAACAAGGCACATAGCAGGCATTGGTTTGTTATCAAATATTGACTCAAGAAGTAATGTTAAGCAATTGTCGCAATCCGATGTCATTACTATTACCGATACACAGGATTGCTCTGAAACAGAAACAAGACACATAGCTGGTAATCCTGTGATATCAGATATTGATGACATAAATGGGCAAGAGCTTATTACAAACTGTGTAGAGTCAACGACACAAGATCCGCAGAATAGTTCTGATGAAGTATTATCAGCCGTTGCAGGAATACCTGGTAATACTACAACGGTTGATTGTGTAACATCAATGCCCAATATTTTTACAACGACAGCCCTGGTACACGCATCGGCTGATGCTTGTGTACCGGCGCGAGGGCTAGCGCCCGACATAGTTGATGAATGTCAAAATTCAGAACAATTAGGCCAAGACGCTGAAATACAATTTTACGCGTTGTTGGGTAAGATACGGGAAGATGTTGAGAACATGGGCGTAAAAGCCGGATATTTGTTAAAACACATTAAAGGTGTGTGCCACGGTAGTAAATGTAAACAAGACATTGTTAAAGAAGTTGTTGAGACGTATATGAATGTCATGTCAAAATACATAGATCGGTCGGTTAAGACAACTGAATTTATTAAAGCCAACATACATCATTTTGCAGAAATAAATGAAACTGAGCCGTGACTAGGCATGCTAGGCAATGGTTTGAAACGTGTTTTAAATTTAAATGCCTGTAAAAAAAAAACACGAATTAAACCTTGTTTAACATACAAGATCTCACAGTTATTCCGACGCGCAAAGGTGAAACAGGCTGTAACAACATTAACCAGATCGAGAAAGCGCAAGCGGCACAGGGAACATGCGGTAGGTGGTCAATTGAGAAAGCGCAAGCGGCACAGGGAACATGTGGTAGGCGGTCAGCACAGTGCGAGGCATGTAGATTTAGATCAATCCCCACCCCATGCATTACCGAATGACGAATCACAGGCTGACAATATTGAGCGCAATGCAAGCCCCATATATGATGATGCAGGCAGTGTTGAGTCACCCGGTAATGACGAAGGTCGGCAACATGTATACTTAGAAGCAATTAACCGCTATGAACGACAACGACCGAATTTCAGAGCCGTTGAGTACCACAATCACTATCGGTTTGTTAATTTGGACAGGGTTACATCATTTGTAGAGGGGGTGCGAGCCATTCATACTGCGATACAGACCATGCTCGATGGCGTCCTCGCAGGTGCGGATCCTGCCGACCGTGTTCAGCTTAGATTGGAGGGTGGTGGGTTACACAATGCCATATATTCGCATCGTAAGCCGCAAGAAACATTAGACGCTGCCAGTTTTTTGAATCAGATTACAAACACGCTTCAAAGTAACGCTGAATTCTTATTATCCACAGGCTTAAGATTTGTGATCAGTATTTTTAGGAACAGGGCAGGGTCTGGCTTGACTGGGAGGAGTTTACAACGCCTGCCCCAAAGTTTAATAATAAATAAGAGAAAGAGATACCTCTATGACTACAGAAGCATAGGTAATAACCTGTGTTTGGCCGCTAGCATCTGTAAACTTCTGGATAAAGGTAACAATGCCGATGACCATGTAATACAGGAGAGAGCGATCCAACTACATAAAGCTTTGAATCTTCCGCTTGATAAAGCGGTCAGCTTTAGCGCTGTTGCAATTTTTGAAAATTATTTAAACGCTTCTATCAATATCCTCTATTATAATCAAGGGGATTGGAAATATTACTGTACGGACAAACGTTACAAAGACACACTGTTTGTGTTATATCACGATTGTCACTTTTATGGGATACTCGATATCAAAGCGTTTCTTGGAGCCCGATATTATTGCGTCCGTTGTCATAGCGCTTACCATCATAGAAATAATCACGATTGTCTTTTCTTTTGTAAGGCTTGTCACAGGCCGGCTTGTATTGACGACGGTGTGACGGCGTTAAGGTGTTCGGTGTGTAGGGTATTTTGTCGATCAAACGAGTGTTTAGAGCAACACAAAGCTTTAGCTCTTGATCACAAAATATCCTGTCTTGAACATGTATATTGTGACAAGTGTTGTCTCTACAGGCGAACAGATCATAACTGCCGAGGCCTAAAGTGTCCCATTTGTAAGGTATTCGTTGATAGGTTTTCGAACCATTTGTGCTATATACAAACCATCAAGTCGGAAGAGCCCACAAAGAAATACATCTTTTATGATTTTGAGTGTATGCAGGAGACGGGTGTGCACATACCAAACTACTGTTACGCTTTAACATTAACGGGGGAGAAAGACTGGGAGATTAAGGGTGTTGCATGTATCGAAGACTTTGTAAAGACGTTCATGAAACCAAAATTTGCGCATTACACATTCATAGCCCATAATGCGGGTCGCTATGATGCGTATTTTGTGCTGCGCCAGCTGATTAAGGAGAAATTAAAGATGGAATTATTATCTAGAGGCGGCAACATAATGTGCATCACGGTAAAAGATTTGAAGATAAGATTTATCGACTCTTTAAATTTTTTACCCATGCGGCTTAGCAAGTTACCAAAGGCGATGGGATTTGACGGTACCAAAGGTTATTTCCCACATTTTTTTAACACAGCTGATAACCAAAATTACATAGGAGCTATGCCGTCAATAGAGTATTTTGGTCCACAATACATGATGCCTGATGAATTATCTGAGTTTACAGCTTGGTATAAACAGTGTGTACACAAACCGTTTAACTTTCAAAAAGAGCTCGTACGATATTGTAAAGACGATGTGAAAATATTACAAAAAGCTTGTGATGCTTTCAGATCAGCTGTTATAGCCATGACAGAACAGGAGTTTCTAATAACAAAGAAAAAAAAAAAGGTTGTGGTTAAACGTCACATCGAGGCTTTTCAATTAGTTACGTTGGCGAGCGTATGCATGGCCATGTACCGGTGTAAATTTTTACAGGAATGGACACTGGCGCTTGTACCGGGTGATAACTATCACAAGACGCAGAAGCGTTACTCAACGCCCGCCATACAGTGGTTAATGTACATAGAACACAAAGAAGGGGTGAGTATAAGACACGCTTTACAAGGGGGTGAGAAGAAAGTTGGTAAATACAGCCTGGATGGTTATGCCGTGATTAACGGAACACCCACTGCATTTGAATTCCAAGGTTGTTTTTATCACGGCTGTGGTGCTTGTTACAACGCCGATGATAAAAACAAACTGACTAAAACGACCTACGGTCAATTACACCACAAGACGCAGGTAAAGTTGCACTACCTTAAACGTTGTGGATTTCAGATACGTGAAATCTGGGGTTGTGAATGGAAGTCTATGCTAGATTCTGATGCGGATCTACAGGCTTTTCTGAAGGGTAAAGAATTACCCGAGCCCTTGGAGCCACGTGATGCTCTTTATGGCGGGCGCACAAACGCCATAAAGCTGTATCACAAAACAGGCTGTGATGAAAAAATACACTATTTTGATTTCACCAGCCTCTATCCGTATGTTAATAAAACCAAAACGTATCCTATACAGCACCCACGCATTATTTATAAGGACTTTGGTGATGTCACAAAGTATTTCGGTTTTGCCAGGGTTAAAGTTTACCCACCTCGTGGCCTATTCTTTCCGGTTCTGCCGGTTAAAATGGGCGGCAAGTTAATGTTTCCATTATGTCGCACATGCGCTGAGTCTGGACAGACTGAGCCGTGCGTTCATGATTCAGAAAAACGTGCGCTCATCGGTACATGGTGTACCGTGGAACTAAACTTGGCTGTAGAAATGGGGTACAAGGTATGTAAAATCTATGAGGTGTGGCATTTTGATGAGAGATCTGACAAATTGTTTTCAGGCTACATTAAAACGCACCTCAGGGATAAACAAGAGGCCTCTGGTTATCCCGAATGGTGTACAGACGCCGAGAAACGCCAAGAGTATATAGACGCCTATCAAAAAAATGAAGGCGTGTCTTTACGACCCGAACACATAGAAATCAACCCCGCTAAAAGACAAATTTCAAAATTGTTTTTAAATTCCTTATGGGGTAAATTTGGTCAACGTAGCAACATGCCCAATACGTGTCTAGTGACCGACCCCGACAAACTTTTTGAATACGCGTTCTTACCGTACTATGACGTGTCCGCTTTGGATTTTATTGACGATGATACAGTTATGGTAAATTGGAAGTATGCCAAAGATCATTACACCAGGGGTGCAATTTCAAATGTAACTATAGCCATCTTTACAACGGCTTATGCACGTGTTGAACTGTACAAACTACTGTATAGATTACAAGATAGATGTCTTTATCACGACACCGATTCTGTAATTTTTGTCAGTAGACCCGGTGACTGGAGCCCGCCATTGGGTGATTATTTAGGCGAGTTGACCAGCGAACTGCCCACAGGCACACATATAACAGAATTTGTCTCAGCCGGTCCCAAGTCATACGGCTATCGACTAAACAACGGAAAGACCTGTTTAAAAGTTAAAGGTATAACGCTCAATGTTGATAATGCGCAGCACGTTAACTTTGACAGCCTGAAAGAACTGGTCTTAGATTATCCTTTAAACCCTGAAGGCGATGACCAGAAAAAGGTTGTGATCCGTCAACCCGGTATAGTACGTGTGAAAAAGTGCTGGCAGATAGAGACGCGTACTTTGCAGAAGACGCAAAGGTGTGTTTATACTAAACGGTCTCTTACGGACAACTTCACAACACTGCCGTTCGGCTATTAAGATGGACACCAGATTTCAACACCCTTTCTCATGTATTTTAGCGGGGCCGTCCAATTCGGGTAAAAGTTATTTTGTCAAAACGCTGTTGCACACGCTGCAACACATATGACTCATGTACCTGATAATGTTGTTTGGTTTTACACCTGTTGGCAACCTATATACGACCAACTTCTGCGTGATTACCCCGGTACGCGCTTTATAGAGGGGTTACCAGAGTCTTTTAGCGATGATCAACTTTTTCCCCCTGATAAGGTTAATTTAACAGTGATTGATGATTTGATGGACGCGGCAAGTAATAATTCTGAGGTTGAGAAGGCTTTCACAAAGTATGTACATCATCGTAATCTCAGTATCCTGTACCTTGTCCAAAACATATTTTGTCAAGGTAAAAAGAGCAGAACTATACATTTAAACACAAAATATATGGTCCTGTTCAAAAACCCCAGGGATAAAATGCAGGTGGGCATTCTGGCTAGACAAATGTACCCATCGAAACATCGTTTTTTTCTCGAATCCTATGATTCCGCGACGGCGGCCCCTTATGGGTATTTGCTGGTTGATTTAAGAAACAACGCTCTTGACGATTATCGTTTACGAAGCGGCTTATTCCCACCAGACACGCCTGTCGCTTTTGTCATTAAGAAGCGTGGTTTTATAAAGCTATAACAGTACAACCTTTAGTCATTTGTTGTCATTCTAACAACGGTGAACATGTCGGGGCGGATAAGACGTAATTGGGTGCTTTTAAAAACGTTAATTAAAGCAACACCATTCCAAAGAAATGCTATTTTATCCAACGCTTCAAACGATTTAGTCACAGCTATTTGTGAGATAGCGCTCAACACGCTTAAAGGTAAAATACCGCTGTCTCAACGCCAGTTGAACTACCTTAAAAAGAAGCGAGCGCTTATAAAATCACTTTGTAATAAGAAATGTGCCATTGGAAAAAAGAAGAGGTTGGTTAAACAGTCGGGTGGTTTTATCGGTTCGCTGCTTGGTTTTGCTATACCACTAATTACAGGACTATTGTCTAATCGTTGATGGAGTACGCTGAGAAAATGTATCTGGTACCTCAGAATCAGATAGACCGTTTACATAATAAACCGAACAGCGACGACATACGTAAAACAGCAACGCATGGTCTAGATGTAGAGATCGTGAAAATACTACAGAATAATGATTTATCAGAATATGAAAAAGCAAAGCGATATACAATGTTGTTGCAGAGATACCCGGTGTTGAGTAAACAGGCTGATAGTGAAATGTCAACTTTAGCTCTTTTATCACCCGTTGCAAAATCTGTTGATGAATCAAATAATACGACACAGCCTATTGCCCCCGATGCTGTTTATCATGAGCTTTTGAGCGGTGTTAATGACCGGTATAAGAAAAACTGTGAAATACTATTGAGTAAAATGACACGCTCTAAACACATCACAGACTGGAACAGTAAAGGGGAGTTTCTGTACAAAGGCGTCACTGTGCCTGGTTCCAACATGTTAGATTTAATAAGAAGCATCACGCAAAGTAACGGTGTGTCGATCCGTAATATACCGAATGGTTGGCCTGAATTTATGCGGGCAATGTCTGAATTGAATATTCCCTCAACCGTCATAGCCAATGCGGGGAATAGAATGTGTTTAGAACGATTAAAAGCTGAGAAGCAGGATGACTCTGATGGCGCTGTGACATCGCCCATGTCGTTACAAACCCTTAACAAAGGTCGAATAAATGTTTTAAGTCCCCCAGGTTTAACAACACCGCACGGTTACTTACTGCCTAGGAAAAGATCCATAAATCTATTTCAGGATTCACAGTGGCTGAAACTATAACATATAACTAATTTATATTATTTTTATACACTGTATTTTGTGTTGGTATTTTGCGCCACAATGTTTAACTTATGTCAATAATATTTTATGTAATGTTTTAAATGCTTCTTTACCGTGTTATATATATATATATATATATATATACATATATCAATAAAATATGCTTATGCTTTATAAAACAACGTTTTGTTCTTTGTTTCTATTGCTGTAAACGGAAGAAATTTCAAGCACACGATATAAAGTTTAATAAACAACGTTGTTTATTAGAAAAACATCATAGATATGATGCGTTGTACATAAAACGTATCAAACAGAATGTTGATTACAAGTTACACAAACAATACAACGTTGTGCGTAACACGCTTCACACACAGCGTTGTGCGTGAAACGTTTTATGTACAACGTGTCATAGTTATGACACGTTGTACATAAAACGCTTCACGCACAGCGTTGGTTACAAGTTACACAATTCTGTATATATCTATATGCATAATGACTCAGACAATGGCTTCTTGGGAGTCGTCTTACAAAATTTGAAACAAAACAATCATTACGTTTTGTGTCATCACTAAAACGGGCCAGTACATCCACATATTTGTATTTTTTACACATGTAAAATATAAAGTATATGCAATATTGACCGCAAACGGTACTGTTAAAATTTTGCAACTGTATATTTTGGTGATAAACACTTTTTGAATTCAAGTTTAAAAAATGTATTATTGCCTTTGGGAATAGGGGGCTGTCAGGGGCTAACCCGTAAGAATCAAAAAAGTAACATTCACGTTGTTCGTTAAAATAAGCGGCCAACCAGTGCTCACCCGGCTGCCCGCTGCTATGCGTATTGATTACAAACGCGCAGGGATATTGCGACAGTTTACTGACCGGTAACATATCGCACGGATACGTTCCTTTAAAAACATGCCTTGTGCTTTGCACGGCATACAGAATACAGTTTATCTGTAATGTGTTCATTTTTTCAGCAGCGTAGTGTTAGTTTATTTCATTTATAGATAATCGTACAGCACATCGCGCCTTTGATTAATCTCGATGATGTTATCAAATAGAGCGTATATTATCACATTGACTGTCCGGTCCAACGCTTCTGCAAAGCGGAATTCGGCACGTAGATTGCCTGTTCTTATCAGGGAAAGGTGTTCTCCACACTCCTGTTCTGGTGAAAGGTCAAAAGCAAATAGCGTGTAGCCCCTGAGGTACTCTTCGCGGTCAATCAGTATACCATTGTCAGATTTCTGCTTATTTGTGATCTGTATGAGTGACATATACTCTCTTACAGCATTACCGCTTTCAAAGTCGGGTTGAAATGGCTTGGCGGGGTGCGGCGTTCCATCCAGATAAAGGGACGCAAAACTTACATTTTTATGTTCAAAGCACAGGGGGTTCCGGTTATGGATTCCTGAAAATGATTCGTTATCCACGAAACCGGCTATAACTGTTTTCGGCACTTGTCCTAAAAATAAATTTTCTAGATTAAATACTCTACTGCCTGTTGGTACGCTGTAGATTTTCATCCCAACGCGGTCAATCGCGTATTTCGCGTTACCGTTTAACAGAGCCTGCGCGTGCCCAATCCGCACGGCCGGTGAGACCTGAACTCTTTTCACGAACAGGGATGCAGCTGTGATCTGTATTTTAAAGGCATCCGCCTCAGACGACATTAAGCAGAATGCGTCTTTGTTTCTGGTTAGTTTAATCTTCAGATCAACGGCGTTTAAAATTAGTTTATGTTGATGGAAAAGGTCGCAGTGAAGCGGGCCTAGCAGTTCAACAGTGCGACTCTGCGCTGTTGCGCCTGCTCGTTTTTTGAATCCCGTATTCGGGCCGTCCAGCGCCGTGTTGTTAAATTCACCATCCACATCTTTGTAAAATAGTCCTGTTGTGTGTTTTGTTGACAATGCGTCCGAGCTGTAATTTAATATAGTCTCAATGTACGCGCGGTATGCGTAAAGATTGTTGGATTGTGATATGAGCCTGTCGCCCAAAGTTACATCCACTTGGTTGAATAAAGTCGCTATTGGGTAATTAATAAGCGCGACCCGCGCACCTTGCGGTATCGGCGTGTTATCGGTTCGTACGATCTTACATGTCACGTACAACAGCGTATTGTTCAGATCGTAGTAGTGTTCACCGCTGGCTGCTATATAAAATTCAAGCGGAGCTGTGTCGGATAACGCCGCTAAAGGTTGAACTTCGACGCATAGACTTTTCTCTATGCTAGTTTGTGTCGGGGGCACGTCAAAAAGATCCAGCTCTGTTTTTGCACATTCAACGGATTCGTGGTGTATGAAAGACATGTTTAAAAAATATCACCAACGGCACTCTTCGGCTTTCTCTTCTTCTTTGAGTTGCGTCGTCTCTGTTTTTTATTTAAAAAGGGTATGTCCCAAGGCGGAAGCGTTATCATACGCTTCCGTTTTCTTTTAGACACGCCTTTTCTTGTATATATTAGTCCTGAACCGTCTTGCTTTGCTTGGTTCGCCTCGTGTATCTTATTCACAACGGCCGTTGTGGCTTGCCCGATAACATCTTTCGCTATATTACGAACCGCTGTCTTCATATGCGGTTTAGCCAGCTCTAAACCTCTCCGGAAAAGAGGAACAGCTTTTCTGAAAAGACTTCGAAAAATACCGCCTAAACCGCAGCCGTACATGTATGCGCTGCCGTGAAAACCTGGTAATCCATTACCGGCTTGAGATTTATAATATTGCGCATAGAGTCCCGGATCGCCATAATTTTTAACAGCGACCATTCTGCTTAGTTAATAAAATTCAGTTTTGCGGCGTCTGAAGTGTAGCTTCACGATCGCTTTCCCAAACTTAAATGCCATGTTCTCGTTTTGGTCGTTCTTTATCTCTATGGCTATCGTGTCAAAATGTGTTTTGCACAATGGTACGTAATCGGGTTTCTCGTATCGTATTGTGACAACCTCATTGTTATAACCCTTCATTTCAACAGTGCGAAGTAGCGGTACATAACTATCCCCGACCCGTTGGTGTTCGATAATGTCTGTGTACACGTACATCGTATATTGGCCGCCTTTGATGTCGGCGCATGGTTTAGAAATATTAGTTTTAGGTTGTAAACCCAGTATCCATGTCAGCTTAGAACCGGCGTGGATTTGATACAACAGTTTACTGTCACATGTTACAACGCGCGCAAATGGATCATACGTTAGTCTTAATCCAACGTCCAGTTTCAGTTGTACAATTTCAGCGTTGATTACGTTCAGTAACGCTTCGATTGTTTCATAAAAACCGGGTTTAATGCACAAACTCGCGACTCTCGCCACCGGCTGTTCCGCCGTTCCATCCCATGATAATTGCAGTCTACAATCTTGTAAATCCAATGTATTCCACGTATGCGGGTATTGTATCTCAGTAAGTGCCACTTCCCATTCGCCATTTAAGTCTATCGGTTTAGCCAACTTTGTCGTATAGTTAGAAATCTTATTTTGCAGGAAGGTAACAGCCGATGCGTTGCTGGGTAAGGTTATGTAGAACGACTTGTCATCCATCGCTCGTCTTGTTAGATACTGATGATCTTTATATGTCTTTTATCACCGATGCTGCGACCCAACTGTTAAATTTTGCGGGGTACCCGCGCCACTTGACTAACACGTATTTACGGTCTCTGACCGTCTTATTTTTTAAAATCTTTTCCACTTTGTAAACTCTGTTATAGTTTTTTGGTATGCTTTGAAGCTCTTCGGGGTAAAAACTACCTGTTATAACTTCACCATACAGATCTGCCAACTTATAAAGCGGTTTAATCCCTTTAGTGTTCACACTATGTACAACAAAAATCTCCTCAGAAAAGCTCTGTTCGTAACCTTTCTGAAATATGTCCTTATATTTAGAAATACGGACGTGGTCACCGATTCCTAAACAAACTGGGGCTTTCTTACTTCTAAAGTAATCACCGTAGGTCGTTTTGAAGACACTCAATGCGTTAGAGTCATTCACATCGTTTGGAGCGCACTTAATCGTTCTATGGTATGTGTTATTATAGCTGCGTATGAAGTCTTGTAAAACGTCTATATATCTGTAGGTATTCTTTGCCGTGAAATAGCGCCACATGCGTGTTTTTAAAGTCCTATTGAAGCGCTCTATAACAGCCGCTTTCACATCGTTATTGGTCGTGAAATGATTTATACCGTATTTTTCTAACACCTTTTTTAGGTTTCTGTTTAGAAACTCTTTACCATTATCGGTTTGTAGCTTCATCGGCACATCGCCGCGCTGGAATATTTTTTCAAAAGCATTAGCGACCGTTGCTGCATTCTTAGCGGTCAGACTTTCACCCCACACCCTCTTACTGAATATATCGATGATTGTTAATATGTATTTAACGCCATCGTTGTATTTTGACAAATCTATCAGCGAGACCAAATCGCATTGCCACTGTTGGTTTATACCCGATACACAAATCATGTTCCTTTTATAGTTTTTTCTTGCTGGCTTGTGCAGCGTGTATGCGTCTTGTTCTTGTAACCACTTTCTTACGTCGGATCTTTTAAATTTATTTTTAACCGACCCATAATATTTATCAATGCCGCTAAAACTACCTGGTTTTAACACTGTGTAATATGCATCTTTCATCCGCCTGATTTGACGCGCTGCGTTGCGTGACATTCTGCGACTGGTGTTACGTGACACTCTGCGACTGGTGTTACGCGAAAATTTTTAATACGGTTTAATATCGAACACTATAAATTTATATAAAATTTAATATAAAATTTTATATTAAGCGATATAAAACACTATCATTTAATATTAAAAGGGGGTGGAGCCTAGGAGAAAGGGGGTGTGGTACCTGTCAAGTTTGACAGAAAGGTTGTCTTTATCTACTCCATCCTGTCTGACATTGCAGTGCCACTCCTAGATGGGCCAGGTGTTTGTGCCGCACACTTGTGTCGCTTAGCTTAGTCATACAGCCACCTTGGTGCAACTTTTAGGCCTAAAAACAATATTGTGAGGTGTTCAGAATAGACTCGAAATGAGTGGAAATGATTGTTATTGAGGTTAATAATACTGTAGGAGCAAAATTACCCCCAAATTCTGTGATTTTAGCAGTTTTTATGTTTTTTTTTCTTCAAAAATCATCCAGATCCAAAACCAAAATCAAAACACGAAAGGGTGGTTTTGGCAAAACCAAGCCAAAACCAAAACACAAAAATGGAATTAGAACCAAAACACAAAACACGAAAAGTGCCAGCCGCACATCTCTAATTATATACAGTATGCACAATAACATTGTATCTAGGCAGGACCATCCCAGGACAAACTATAAACCTCAATACAAGGTACTGTAAATAACTAACACTGTGACAATTTTAACAATAATGCGTTTGTGTAAAGAGTGTGTAATTTTTTTTTATAATGCTGTACCCACGACACAGAGGCATAATGAGTACTTTAATGACCATAAATCCATGGATGAAAACATTTGTACCTTTGAATGGGAAGCGGTGGAACATCGGGACATTACTTGCTTATTGCAGTCTAGTCTCATGTCAGAGCAGGTGAAGAGTGTGTACTTAGGGAGGGTGACCAGGTTTACAACTTCAGCTATATACGGTACAGCCTCCTGCCTAGAATTTCATCTAGATGCTTACTGACCATGATAGGGAAAATTTATTTATTGAAAATAAATTAAAATGATGTACAGTAAAAACAAAAAAATTCTGTCACACTCAAGACATGACTCCTTCTGTGAAGAAGGAATTCGCCTGCAATGTTTGGAAGATAATAGGTAAAGTAGTTACAGCAGACAGGACATGAAAGAGACTTTAAAACATGTTTTGTAACATAAACCTCAGGAGAAAAATGGTCACACAGAGGAGCTGATTCTGAGTAGTACTGATCTCTGTGTACTGATGAAAAGGAGAGTATTGTATACAGCACATTCGCAGATGTGAATTTATGCATATTGCATATCTCTGTTGCTTTCTGATCATATGGAATTTATCATGTCTGGCGTTATGGGGGGATGAGGGGTGGGGCACAACTTGATGGCATCAATGCAAGCACATGGAACCTGTTGTATTGGAATGTCATGGTTTTGTTCTGGGTGTGTCTATAGCCCTGGGTCATATGGGGAAGGGAAGCCTAATTCTACTGGATCTCTTGCACCTAGCTAGTGGCCTGTCACCAAAGGACTCTAGAGAACTGCAGAAGTGTGTCTTTACTAGTTGCAGTCACACTGAACAAAATGGCTGCAGAGGCACTTCCTGTATATCAAGTGGATGGTAGTGACGAAACTTCCACCATCTACATTAAAGCAACACAGCATACATTTACACGGGGACAGACTGGGGCTCCTTTTTTTGGCTCTGGAATTTGAGTGAGCAGGAGCATGTCAGGCACGCACGCACATCACTGGGGATATGGCCACTGCTCACAATGGCATGGCAGGATCCATGGGGGGCCTGGCCTCGTAGCACGCCCCCATCTTGCTTGGACACAGGCAGGTTGGATGGCGGATTGGGCAAATAGAAATCCAGAAGGCTGCTCACGACCATCCGGGCTCTTTGCGTGGCCGTACAGGGCCCAACAGACCATCGGCCATTTCGGTATTTGCCAGAAGTGCCAGATGGCCAGTTTAGCCCTAAATCTACACTAATTATAACATTGCGGTTGCTGGTGAAAAATCATTGGGCGCATGCACTTCTACTTGCAGATGGATGCATTAGCCATATGGATACTCACAATTACATAATGCAGTAAATCTATTACAGGTTGAGTCTCCCTTATCCAAACTGCTTGGGACCAGAGGTATTTTGGATATCGGATTTGTCCGTATTTTGGAATAATTGCATACCATAATGAGATATCATGGTGATGGGACCTAAATCTAAGCACAGAATGCATGTATGTTACATATACACCTTATACACACAGCCTGAAGGTCATTTTAGCCAATATTTTTTTATAACTTTGTGCATTAAACAAAGTGTGTATACATTCACACAATTAATTTATGTTTCATATACACCTTATACACACAGTCTGAAGGTCATTTAATACAATATTTTTAATAACTTTGTGTATTAAACCAAGTTTGTGTACATTGAGCCATCAAAAAACAAAGGTTTCACTATCTCACTCTCACTCAAAAAAGTCTGTATTTCGGAATATTCCGTATTTCGGAATATTTGGATATGGGATACTCAACCTGTATATATCTATCAAAATAGATAGATAGATAGATAGATAGATAGATAGATAGATCGATCAAGGGATATTAATGTTAATAGATTTCAGTATTTACAATCATAGGCGTGCGCAGGACATTTTATTAGGGGGTGCACGATTAGAAGGGCGTGTTTAGCACAGCCTATTGGGCATGTCTAGCACCACCTAATGGGCGTGTCTAGCACCACCTATCAGGCGTGTCTACCACCACATATTGGCACTCAATGCAAACTAAATAATATAGAGAATTGATGCACAGATATCTATCTGTCTATCCAGTGGTTAAAGTGGGCCGGAATGGGGCGGAACTGCGTTCCGTCATCTCTAATTGCAGGCGGAACCAGTTCCGCCTCCGCCCGGCCACAGCATCATGTCCCTGTTCCATTGTAAAGGTGGCAGCGGCCGCCAGCCAATCACGGCTCGTGGACCGGCTGCAGCACCAATCAGAAAAAGGGAAGGGTTTTCTAAAATCTGTCGTGAGCCAATCACGGCTCGCAGACAGCCAGCCAATGAGAAGCAGCCAAGTGGCAGCTTCTCATTAGCTGGCGGTCCAGGAGCCGTGAATGGCGCACAGTCTGCGCCAGATTCAAAGTGCCCTCTCTCCCCCCACTCCGCCGCTGCCGCAGCCTCCAGAGTGTGAGCCGCGGGCTGTAATGCCCGATCCCCCCCGCAGCCGGAGTTTACTGTGAGGCTACGCGGCGGCCAGTAATGCCCGTGCCCACTCCCCATCTCCCTGCCAGCGCAGCAGCTTAAAGTCCACCCCACCCCTAAGCTTAGTGACCCGCAGCCTGTAATGCCCTCCCCACCTCCACCGGAGCGCTGTCTGCAAGTGATTGTGCATTAAAGTCCGAGGCCCTAACCGTGGCACACCCCATGGCGTCTGGCAGGAGAGACAACTCGCCCTCCACATGAAGACCTCCAGGTAACTGTTGCTACTTTTCACAGCTCTGGGTGCCCAGTCTTTCTGCTGCTGCTGGTGATTTTCTCTCTCTCTCTCTCGCCATATCACTCTTTTTGTCTGTTTTTGCACTTTTTCAAAACTCTGAGTGCCTTTATATATATACGTATATCTATCTGGAAAACCCCCTCATAAAATCCTGCGTTTGCCCTTGGAGGGGGCTCTACCTGCCGTACTGTGTAAAAGGGGGCTCTGTTTGCCGTACTGTGTAAAAAGAGGGCACTCTGCTATTGTGGGCATTGTGTGTGTAAAGGGCACTAGTATGTGGGGCGGAAAATGTGAATAAGATTGTGCTACTGTGAAGCATTATTTTGAATTGGTGGTACTTTTGTGTGGCCACGCCCCTTACTTGTGAGGCCACACCCCTTTCTGCGACATTGCGGGCGAGGTGAGTTCCCCCACCTCTCCAGGACCTCTTTAAGCCCTGTGTCTATCTATCTGTACACATTACAGCTTCTATTCTCCACTCCCCTCTTCTAAACACTCATGAGATTTATACTTTCCTCTCTGCAAGTACTTTGACAACCGCAATTGCCCACCAGTACAAACACTCGCAAACATCCACCAATATATATCTCACTCTTCTGCTTTTATTAGCTGGGGACATATCACCAAATCCAGGCCCCAACCACCTTTCCCTCTCACACTCTGCTATCTCAAAACAACATAGAAATCCATCTAACCTCATAAATATCACGTGTCTCCCATCCCCCTCCAAATCACTAAAATGTGCCTTATTGAATGCACGCTCTGTTTGTAACAAATTAACATCCATCCATGACCTCTTCATATCTCACAACTTTAATCTGCTGGCTATAACAGAAACATGGCTCACACAATCAGACACTGCCTCCCCTGCAGCACTGTCACATGGTGGTTTCCACTTCTCACACACATCTAGGCCTAATAATAGTAAAGGTGGTGGGGTCGGAATCTTACTGTCACAGTTTTTCACATACACTGTTCTACCTCAGGTTCCATCACTCGCATTCACCTCATTTGAAGTTCACTCTATCAGGATTTTCACCCCCTTCTCTCTGCGTGTTGCAGCTATCTATCGCCCTCCTGGGCAACCTAAACAACAATTTCTAGAAGATTTCTCTGCCTGGCTCCCACACTTCTTATCCTCTGACATCTCCACCATCATTATGGGCGATTTCAATATAGCTCTTGACAGTCCACAATCTGTTCATGCATCCAAACTCCTCTCTCTAACCTCCTCTCTTGGCCTAACCCAATGGTCCAACTCCTCTACTCACCATGAGGGCCACTGCCTTGATCTTGTGTTCACCAGGCTCTGCTCAGTTTCCGAATTCACTAACACTCCTTTCCCTCTCTCTGATCACAACCTGATCACCTTCACAATCTCTTCTATTACTTTAAATTCTAGGACACTAAAACCAAGCAAGCCTCCTCTAACCCGCAGAAATACTAACAATATACATTTTCAACAACTTTCCACTTCTCTGCAACAACTGCTCTCACCAATCTCTACATTTACTACACCTGACACTGCTGTATCACACCTGCACCAGACCCTAGAGAGTGCCCTTGATGAAGTGGCTCCAGCTACCCATCACACTCCACGTAGGCTTAGATGCCAACCATGGCATTCTAAATCAACAAGACACTTACAAAAACTGTCACGTAAAGTAGAACGTCAGTGGCGGAAATCTCAGAATCCAAGTGACTTTCTCACATATAAGACTACCTACCACTCCTATGGTCAGGCCCTGGACACTGCCAAACAAACATATTTCCAATCTCTCATCTCTTATCATGCCAACAACCCCAAGCGACTTTTTAATACATTTAAATCACTTCTTTACCCTCCCTCACCTCCCCCACTAGCTACTATCCGTGCACAAGAACTTGCTTCCTACTTCAAGGATAAGATTGATAAAATCCGAGATGAAATGGTATGCTCTTACTCAGCCAGTGGCCTGCTCAATTCCCTACCTGAACCCTCTGGCACTTTCTCTTCATTTGATCCCACAAGTGAAGATGAAGTATCAACACTCTTTTCATCCTCCTACTCCACTACCTCTCCTCTTGATCCTATACCCTCACAGGTCAGTAAAACTTTGTCTCCTGTGCTTATCCCAACCTTAACTAAAATCTGTAATCTCTCTCTCTCTCTACTGGTATCTTTCCCTCTCTGTTTAAACATGCAGTCATTACTCCCATTCTAAAAAAACACAACTCTGACCTAAACACACTCTCTAACTACCGTCCCATTTCCCAGCTACCCAGTCCCTCCAAGCTACTTGAGAGGCTTGCCTACACTCGCCTTACACACTTTCTTAATTCGCACAACTTATTGGATCCACTTCAGTCAGGCTTTCGTGCCCAACACTCCACAGAGACGGCACTGACCAAAGTAGTGAATGATCTAGTCACTGCTAGATCAAAAGGCCATTACACACTACTTATTCTTCTAGATCTCTCTGCTGCTTTTGACACTGTTGACCACTCTCTTCTCATACAAACACTACAATCCCTAGGTCTTCAGGATACAGCCCTTTCTTGGTTCTCATCCTACCTATCTAATCGCTCTTTCAGTGTTCACTTCTCTGATTCTACCTCCTCTTCTCTACCTCTATCAGTTGGAGTACCGCAAGGCTCAGTCTTAGGTCCTCTGCTTTTCTCAATCTATACCTCCTCTCTTGGTAAACTAATCAGCTCCTTTGGATTTCAGTATCATTTGTATGCTGATGATACTCAAATCTACCTATCTTCCCCAGATTTGTCACCACCAGTATTGGCTCGTGTCACTGGATGCCTGTCTGCCATTTCATCTTGGATGTCATCTCGCCACCTCAAACTCAACATTTTTCAAAACCGAATTAATTATTTTCCCACCAGCTAAGAGTAGTTACCAACCTGATATCTCTATAACTGTTGACAATGCAACTATCCACCCCACCCCACAAGCTCGTTGCCTAGGTGTCACCCTTGACTCTGAACTGTCCTTTGTTCCACACATTCAATCTGTCTCTAAATCATGTTACATGCACCTTAAAAACATATCCAAAATACGCCCTTATCTTACACAAGACACTGCAAAAACTGTAATTCATGCACTCATCATCTCCCGCATTGATTATTGTAATAGTCTCCTTACTGGTCTTCCCAAACATAGGCTATCACCACTTCAATCCATTTTAAATGCAGCTGCGAGGCTAATCTTCCTCGCCAGACGTTCTTCATCTGCTGATCCGCTCTGTCAGTCCCTCCATTGGTTACCGGTATTCTACCGTGTCAAATATAAAATACTTTTACTTACATACAAGGCTATTAACCAAACTGCACCATCATACATCTCCTCACTCATCTCAAAATATCTCCCTACCAGACCTCTCCGCTCTGCACAAGATCTGCGTCTCTCATCCACATGTATTACCTGTTCCCACTCAAAATTACAGGACTTTACCCGGGCTTCACCCACTCTGTGGAATGCACTCCCACGCACAATAAGACTCTCCTCTAGTCTCCAAACCTTTAAACGTTCTCTGAAAACTCATCTCTTCAGACAAGCCTACCAAATTTCTGACCCACACACATAACCTTCACAGCTTCCCTATCAAGTTACATCCCCTCTGTACAGTCCACATAAACTCACATTTTGTCTTCCAACATTGCTGGGTGATCATATCATATACAACCCATTAAGAACCTAGCAACCTGGGGAACCATTATGTGACAAGTAGCATCTATCCTTGTGTATCAATGCCTATTTCCCTATAGATTGTAAGCTCGCGAGCAGGGCCTTCCTACCTCTGTCTGTCTGTTTGTCTTTACCCAGTTTTGTTCTATAATTGTTGTTCTAATTGTAAAGCGCAACGGAATATGCTGCGCTATATAAGAAACTGCTAATAAATAAATAATAAATAAATATAGAAAATCTGTTTAATATATGTTAAATTTGTATATTGTATTACCATAGATTATATCCTAATCTCTTGAAATAAATATTGATATTGAATTTGAACTTTGAATTTGAACTTGTCCTCCTCCAAGAGGAACGCTGTATTCTGTGGTGTTGGCACATGACGAGGAGAGAGAGAGCATGGGTGGGAGCATGAGCAGGCATGCACGCGGCATGACATCATCACGACACATCCCACAGGTTTACGTCAGTGATGCTGCACCATACAAATGAATGACAGCCAAACTGAGCGGAGGGGGTGGCGGGCGCAGTGGGCGGGAGGACAGAAATGAGCACACTTGGCGATCGCCGATACTGCAGCAGCAGCAGGTGTGTGTGAGGGGGTGACAGACATTAGGGGGTGCCTGTGCGCACCAGGCACCCCCCCTGCGCACGCCTATGTTTACAATCAATCTAGTATACTATATACATCTTTAAAACAGCTACAATATGATTTTCCTCTAGTTAGTGGTTAATCAATCTTTTATTTTTTTATGTGTGTTTCCTTTCATTTATATACAGTCTCATTAGTTTATGTATTTGTGTGGGACTTTCTAAGCATTGTTGGCAACCATTCTGGCCATGCGACGATTTGACCGAGATTGCGTTTTACACCACGCCATCATGTTTTGTCCCAGTCCCACGACACCTGTGTTGGAGAGTGGGAGACGATATGTCTTTGACATTTGCTACTAGTAAAAATCTTTACAATGGCAAGGAGTGTATTTTCACATTGTTTGACAGGGAGTGGGTTGCTAGGAATGTATCAGTAAAGTTGTATATTGGAACCCCCCCTCCACCCCCACACCCTGTGACCCGCTTGTAGTCTGTGCTATGACAGCGCCCCTCCCAATGCCCGTTGTTTTGTTATAAATAAAACTGTTCATCTCTTTCAGCAATCATAAGATCTTACTCTCCGGTTTCAGTTAGAGGTACGTGATAATGTGTATAGATCGCTTTTTATGTGGATCACTGGCACGTAGATTTCATACTAGTCATTACCGAATATTATTGTTGTGTTTCTCTAAATTGTATTGTTTTCCTGTTTTGATTGTTGTACCTGATCTACAGTATGTACATATGTACATTTTTAATATTAGAATTTATCATCTACTGTTAGAACAAAAAACATCCCATAAAAGGAAACGTCCATCCAAATGTAGCTGTTTACATGAACAGCTAAGTGGTGATGTGAATTGTTATTCATTTTTTAATAAAGATAAAGATTTGGAACTCCCTGCCGGAGCAGGTAATAATGGCGGACTCTGTAAATGCATTTAAAAACGGATTGGACAAATTTCTAACTGGAAAAAGTATCCAGGGCTATAGCAATTTACATACACTGTATTGATGACATTATTAAATATCTGGGAGTGGTAAAAACCATAGTTGTCAATTGATACTAAACCATTACTTCAGCAGGTGCATTATAATATGCTCAGCTTAACACAGAATACAGGTTGAACCCGTTGGGCATTTTGCCTCTTTTCAACCTTAGTTATCTATGTAACTATGTTATACTCTTTAGAATTCAAACACATCGGGCTAAATAGGTTGCTATTTGTAAAATCATGCAACAATTCCACAATAACATGCAAGTTTGCATTCGTCATATGTAATAGGTTTTGGGAACATGTAAATCACATCAAAAGTCCAAAAATCATTCTTGCACGAGCAAAACATTCCTGCCAGATGTTGCCTATGAAAACATACAACTCTCCGGCTGTAATAGGCTGCAAGTCAGAAACTCAAAGCTAATTAGTAAAAAAACGTATAGACTCATTTAAAGCTAGTGAGTTAGCCTAAGCAGCAGAGTGTTTGGCAGAAACCTGCACACATCAGTGTGATCCATGCAGGTTTCTGTATTTAAAAAGTTAATGAAAGGGTTGAAATGAAATGACATGGGGTACCCCCCAAAGAGCATGACAAGCACCAGGCTCCGTGAGATGGTCCTAATTGTGAAAATATGAGAGGATGGGGGGTAAGGTGGGGGGGGGGGGGGGGGGCGTAGGGGTCCCCCTTGTTTTCATCAACCAGTACCAGACTCCATGAGCCAGTTTTGGTTGTGGACATATGGGGGGGGAAAGAGTAGGGGGTAAATTTACTAAGATGGGAGTTCTATTTACGTTGGGATATTGCCCATCGCAACCAATCAGATTCCAAGTATTATCTTCAAGAAGGTGCTAGATAAAGGAGAAGTAGAATCTGATTGGTTGCTATGGGCAACATCCCATCTTAGTAAATTTACCTCTAATGATCTCCTATATTATACACAACCAGCACTGGACTTAGTCTCCCCGCCAAAGCATTCACAACCCCACACTAGTCAGGCCAGGCTGGGGATTCCTCAGTTAATGGGGACCAGTCCAATAAAGGGAACCCATGAGCAGCTGTCTCCCCGTGTAGTAAACCCAGTGGCGGAACTTGTGAGTGGCGGGCACAGGTACAAAAATATGCTTTGGGCCCCTCCTCGGCCACTCCCTAAACTCATAACATGCCACACAGCAGTGGGTGGCAGGGAGAGGCAGTGGGTGACAGGGAGACAGCGACGGAGAGAAGTAATGGGTGACACAAGGTAGATGGTGACTGACACAAGTAGTGGGTGATGCCAGGGAGAGGGCGATGGAGACAAGTAGTGGGTGACAGGGAGAGGGTCACGGAGACAAGTAGTGGGTGACAAGGAGAGAGAGATGGAGATAAGTAGAGATGAGCGGGTTCGGTTCCTCGGGATCCGAACCCCCCCAAACTTCACCTATTTTACACGGTTCCGAGGCAGCCTCAGATCTTCCCGCCTTGTTCGGTTAACCCGAGCGTCATCATCTCGCTGTTGGATTCTCGCGAGATTCGTATTCTTTATAAGGAGCCGCTCGTCGCCGCCATTTTCACTCGTGCTTTGGAGATTGAACGGAGAGGATGTGGCAGCGTTCTCTCCCTGAAAAGCTCTGTAATCTGTGCTCAGTGTGCTGAAAATAACTGTGCTCAGTGTGCTGCAAATATCTGTGCTCAGTGTGCTGCAAATAATCTGTGCTCAGTGTGCTGAAAATATCTACGTTCTCTGTCTGAAAACGCTCCATATCTGTGCTCAGTGTGCTGCAAATATCTGTGCTCAGTGTGCTGAAAATATCTACGTTCTCTGTCTGAAAACGCTCCATATCTGTGCTCAGTGTGCTGCAAATATTTGATCAGTGTGCTGCATTGTGGGGACTGGGGACCATCAGTATATAATATATACTTTTCTATAGCTTCTATTAGAGATGAGCGGGTTCGGTTCCTCGGAAACCGAACCCGCCCGAACTTCAGGTTTTTTTACACGGGTCCGAGCGACTCGGATCTTCCCGCCTTGCTCGGTTAACCCGAGCGCGCCCGAACGTCATCATCCCGCTGTCGGATTCTCGCGAGGCTCGGATTCTATCGCGAGACTCGGATTCTATATAAGGAGCCGCGCGTCGCCGCCATTTTCACACGTGCATTGAGATTGATAGGGAGAGGACGTGGCTGGCGTCCTCTCCGTTTATAGAGAGTGAGACTAGAGTAGAGAGAGACACAGTATTATATTTACTTTAGTAATTTTGGGGAGCATTAGGAGGAGTACTACTACTGCTGAAGTGATAGTGTGACTGTATATCTGACTTGTGGGGGAGACAGTGGGGAGCAGTTAGAGTCTGAGAGCAGAAGTACATATTTTAACGTACAGTGCACACTTTTGCTGGCACTCTGCTGCCAGAGTGCCACACTGCCATTGTGACCACACTGACCACCAGTATATATTGTGATTGTCTGCTTAGGAGTACTACTTGCAAGTTGCTGATAGTGTGACCAGTGACCTGACCACCAGTTTAATTAATCACCACCAGTTTAATATATATATATATATATATAATTGTATATAATATATATATAATTGTATATGTATACCACCTACCCGTGTTTTTTTTTTTTCTTCTTGATACATACTACTATAGTAGCTTACTGTAGCAGTCTGCGGTGCTGCTGAGCTGACAGTGTCCAGCAGGTCCGTCATCAGTCATTACATAATAAATATATATACCTGTCCGGCTGCAGTACTAGTGATATTATATATATATATATATATATATATATATTAATTTCATCTCATTATCATCCAGTCTATATTAGCAGCAGACACAGTACGGTAGTCCACGGCTGTAGCTACCTCTGTGTCGGCAGTCGCTGGTCCATCCATAATTGTATACCACCTACCCGTGTTTTTTTTTTTTTTCTTTCTTCTTGATACATACTACTATAGTAGCTTACTGTAGCAGTTTGCGGTGCTGCTGAGCTGACAGTGTCCAGCAGGTCCGTCATCAGTCATTACATAATAAATATATATACCTGTCCGGCTGCAGTACTAGTGATATTATATATATATATATATTAATTTCATCTCATTATCATCCAGTCTATATTAGCAGCAGACACAGTACGGTAGTCCACGGCTGTAGCTACCTCTGTGTCGGCAGTCGCTGGTCCATCCATAATTGTATACCACCTACCCGTGGTTTTTTTTTTTCTCTTTCTTCTTGATACATACAACTACTATAGTAGCTTACTGTAGCAGTCTGCGGTGCTGCTGAGCTAACAGTGTCCAGCAGGTCTGTCATCAGTCATTACATAATAAATATATATACCTGTCCGGCTGCAGTACTAGTGATATTATATATATATATATATTAATTTCATCTCATTATCATCCAGTCTATATTAGCAGCAGACACAGTACGGTAGTCCACGGCTGTAGCTACCTCTGTGTCGGCAGTCGCTGGTCCATCCATAATTGTATACCACCTACCCGTGGTTTTTTTTTTCTCTTTCTTCTTGATACATACAACTACTATAGTAGCTTACTGTAGCAGTCTGCGGTGCTGCTGAGCTGACAGTGTCCAGCAGGTCCGTCATCAGTCATTACATAATAAATATATATACCTGTCCGGCTGCAGGACTAGTGATATTATATATATATATATATATATATATATTCATTTCATCTCATTATCATCCAGTCTATATTAGCAGCAGACACAGTACGGTAGTCCACGGCTGTAGCTACCTCTGTGTCGGCAGTCGCTGGTCCATCCATAATTGTATACCACCTACCCGTGTTTTTTTTTTTCTCTTTCTTCTTGATACATACAACTACTATAGTAGCTTACTGTAGCAGTCTGCGGTGCTGCTGAGCTGACAGTGTCCAGCAGGTCCGTCATCAGTCATTACATAATAAATATATATACCTGTCCGGCTGCAGTACTAGTGATATTATATATATATATTAATTTCATGTCATTATCATCCAGTCTATATTAGCAGCAGACACAGTACGGTAGTCCACGGCTGTAGCTACCTCTGTGTCGGCAGTCGCTGGTCCATCCATAATTGTATACCACCTACCCGTGGTTTTTTTTTCCTCTTTCTTCTTGATACATACAACTACTATAGTAGCTTACTGTAGCAGTCTGCGGTGCTGCTGAGCTGACAGTGTCCAGCAGGTCCATCATCAGTCATTACATAATAAATATATATACCTGTCCAGCTGCAGTACTAGTGATATTATATATATATATATTAATTTCATCTCATTATCATCCAGTCTATATTAGCAGCAGACACAGTACGGTAGTCCACGGCTGTAGCTACCTCTGTGTCGGCAGTCGCTGGTCCATCCATAATTGTATACCACCTACCCGTGGTTTTTTTTTTCTCTTTCTTCTTGATACATACAACTACTATAGTAGCTTACTGTAGCAGTCTGCGGTGCTGCTGAGCTAACAGTGTCCAGCAGGTCCGTCATCAGTCATTACATAATAAATATATATACCTGTCCGGCTGCAGTACTAGTGATATTATATATATATATATATATATATATATATATTAATTTCATCTCATTATCATCCAGTCTATATTAGCAGTAGACACAGTACGGTAGTCCACGGCTGTAGCTACCTCTGTGTCGGCAGTCGCTCGTCCATCCATAAGTATACTAGTATCCATCCATCTCCATTGTTTACCTGAGGTGCCTTTTAGTTGTGCCTATTAAAATATGGAGAACAAAAATGTTGAGGTTCCAAAATTAGGGAAAGATCAAGATCCACTTCCACCTCGTGCTGAAGCTGCTGCCACTAGTCATGGCCGAGACGATGAAATGCCAGCAACGTCGTCTGCCAAGGCCGATGCCCAATGTCATAGTACAGAGCATGTAAAATCCAAAACACCAAATATCAGTAAAAAAAGGACTCCAAAATCTAAAATAAAATTGTCGGAGGAGAAGCGTAAACTTGCCAATATGCCATTTACCACACGGAGTGGCAAGGAACGGCTGAGGCCCTGGCCTATGTTCATGGCTAGTGGTTCAGCTTCACATGAGGATGGAAGCACTCAGCCTCTCGCTAGAAAAATGAAAAGACTCAAGCTGGCAAAAGCACCGCAAAGAACTGTGCGTTCTTCGAAATCCCAAATCCACAAGGAGAGTCCAATTGTGTCGGTTGCGATGCCTGACCTTCCCAACACTGGACGTGAAGAGCATGCGCCTTCCACCATTTGCATGCCCCCTGCAAGTGCTGGAAGGAGCACCCGCAGTCCAGTTCCTGATAGTCAGATTGAAGATGTCAGTGTTGAAGTACACCAGGATGAGGAGGATATGGGTGTTGCTGGCGCTGGGGAGGAAATTGACAAGGAGGATTCTGATGGTGAGGTGGTTTGTTTAAGTCAGGCACCCGGGGAGACACCTGTTGTCCGTGGGAGGAATAGGGCCGTTGACATGCCTGGTGAAAATACTAAAAAAATCAGCTCTTCGGTGTGGAAGTATTTCAACAGAAATGCGGACAACATTTGTCAAGCCGTGTGTTGCCTTTGTCAAGCTGTAATAAGTAGGGGTAAGGACGTTAACCACCTCGGAACATCCTCCCTTATACGTCACCTGCAGCGCATTCATAATAAGTCAGTGACAAGTTCAAAAACTTTGGGCGACAGCGGAAGCAGTCCACTGACCAGTAAATCCCTTCCTCTTGTAACCAAGCTCACGCAAACCACCCCACCAACTCCCTCAGTGTCAATTTCCTCCTTCCCCAGGAATGCCAATAGTCCTGCAGGCCATGTCACTGGCAATTCTGACGAGTCCTCTCCTGCCTGGGATTCCTCCGATGCATCCTTGCGTGTAACACCTACTGCTGCTGGCGCTGCTGTTGTTGCTGCTGGGAGTCGATGGTCATCCCAGAGGGAAAGTCGTAAGCCCACTTTTACTACTTCCACCAAGCAATTGACTGTCCAACAGTCCTTTGCGAGGAAGATGAAATATCATAGCAGTCATTCTGTTGCAAAGCGGATAACTGAGGCCTTGACAACTATGTTGGTGTTAGACGTGCGTCCGGTATCCGCCGTTAGTTCACAGGGAACTAGACAATTTCTTGAGGTAGTGTGCCCCCGTTACCAAATACCATCTAGGTTCCACTTCTCTAGGCAGGCGATACCGAGAATGTACACGGACGTCAGAAAAAGACTCACCAGTGTCCTAAAAAATGCAGTTGTACCCAATGTCCACTTAACCACGGACATGTGGACAAGTGGAGCAGGGCAGGATCAGGACTATATGACTGTGACAGCCCACTTGGTAGATGTATGGACTCCCGCCGCAAGAACAGCAGCGGCGGCACCAGTAGCAGCATCTCGCAAACGCCAACTCTTTCCTAGGCAGGCTACGCTTTGTATCACCGGTTTCCAGAATACGCACACAGCTGAAAACCTCTTACGGCAACTGAGGAAGATCATCGCGGAATGGCTTACCCCAATTGGACTCTCCTGTGGATTTGTGGCATCGGACAACGCCAGCAATATTGTGTGTGCATTAAATATGGGCAAATTCCAGCACGTCCCATGTTTTGCACATACCTTGAATTTGGTGGTGCAGAATTTTTTAAAAAACGACAGGGGCGTGCAAGAGATGCTGTCGGTGGCCAGAAGAATTGCGGGACACTTTCGGCGTACAGGCACCACGTACAGAAGACTGGAGCACCACCAAAAACGCCTGAACCTGCCCTGCCATCATCTGAAGCAAGAAGTGGTAACGAGGTGGAATTCAACCCTCTATATGCTTCAGAGGTTGGAGGAGCAGCAAAAGGCCATTCAAGCCTATACAATTGAGCACGATATAGGAGGTGGAATGTACCTGTCTCAAGCGCAGTGGAGAATGATTTCAACGTTGTGCAAGGTTCTGCAACCTTTTGAACTTGCCACACGTGAAGTCAGTTCAGACACTGCCAGCCTGAGTCAGGTCATTCCCCTCATCAGGCTTTTGCAGAAGAAGCTGGAGGCATTGAAGGAGGAGCTAAAAGGGAGCGATTCCGCTAGGCATGTGGGACTTGTGGATGGAGCCCTTAATTCACTTAACAAGGATTCACGGGTGGTCAATCTGTTGAAATCAGAGCACTACATTTTGGCCACCGTGCTCGATCCTAGATTTAAAACCTACCTTGGATCTCTCTTTCCGGCAGACACAAGTCTGCTGGGGTTCAAAGACCTGCTGGTGACAAAATTGTCAAGTCAAGCGGAACGCGACCTGTCAACATCTCCTCCTTCACATTCTCCCGCAACTGGGGGTGCGAGGAAAAGGCTCAGAATTCCGAGCCCACCCGCTGGCAGTGATGCAGGGCAGTCTGGAGCGACTGCTGATGCTGACATCTGGTCCGGACTGAAGGAACTGACAACGATTACGGACATGTCGTCTACTGTCACTGCATATGATTCTCTCACCATTGAAAGAATGGTGGAGGATTATATGAGTGACCGCATCCAAGTAGGCACGTCAGACAGTCCGTACTTATACTGGCAGGAAAAAGAGGCAATTTGGAGGCCCTTGCACAAACTGGCTTTATTCTACCTAAGTTGCCCTCCCACAAGTGTGTACTCCGAAAGAGTGTTTAGTGCCGCCGCTCACCTTGTCAGCAATCGGCGTACGAGGTTACTTCCAGAAAATGTGGAGAAGATGATGTTCATTAAAATGAATTATAATCAATTCCTCCGTGGAGACATTGACCAGCAGCAATTGCCTCCACAAAGTACACAGGGAGCTGAGATGGTGGATTCCAGTGGGGACGAATTGATAATCTGTGAGGAGCGGGATGTACACGGTGATATATCGGAGGATGATGATGAGGTGGACATCTTGCCTCTGTAGAGCCAGTTTGTGCAAGGAGAGATTAATTGCTTCTTTTTCGGTGGGGGTCCAAACCAACCCGTCATTTCAGTCACAGTCGTGTGGCAGACCCTGTCACTGAAATGATGGGTTGGTTAAAGTGTGCATGTCCTGTTTATACAACATAAGGGTGGGTGGGAGGGCCCAAGGACAATTCCATCTTGCACCTCTTTTTTCTTTCATTTTTATTTGCGTCATGTGCTGTTTGGGGAGTGTTTTTTGGAAGGGCCATCCTGCGTGACACTGCAGTGCCACTCCTAGATGGGCCAGGTGTTTGTGTCGGTCACTAGGGTCGCTTATCTTACTCACACAGCTACCTCATTGCGCCTCTTTTTTTCTTCTTTGCGTCATGTGCTGTTTGGGGAGTGTTTTTTGGAAGGGCCATCCTGCGTGACACTGCAGTGCCACTCCTAGATGGGCCAGGTGTTTGTGTCGGCCACTAGGGTCGCTTATCTTACTCACACAGCTACCTCATTGCGCCTCTTTTTTTCTTCTTTGCGTCATGTGCTGTTTGGGGAGTGTTTTTTGGAAGGGCCATCCTGCGTGACACTGCAGTGCCACTCCTAGATGGGCCAGGTGTTTGTGTCGGCCACTAGGGTCGCTTAGCTTACTCACACAGCTACCTCATTGCGCCTCTTTTTTTCTTCTTTGCGTCATGTGCTGTTTGGGGAGTGTTTTTTGGAAGGGCCATCCTGCGTGACACTGCAGTGCCACTCCTAGATGGGCCAGGTGTTTGTGTCGGCCACTAGGGTCGCTTAGCTTACTCACACAGCTACCTCATTGCGCCTCTTTTTTTCTTCTTTGCGTCATGTGCTGTTTGGGGAGTGTTTTTTGGAAGGGCCATCCTGCGTGACACTGCAGTGCCACTCCTAGATGGGCCAGGTGTTTGTGTCGGCCACTAGGGTCGCTTAGCTTACTCACACAGCTACCTAATTGCGCCTCTTTTTTTCTTCTTTGCGTCATGTGCTGTTTGGGGAGTGTTTTTTGGAAGGGCCATCCTGCGTGACACTGCAGTGCCACTCCTAGATGGGCCAGGTGTTTGTATCGGCCACTAGGGTCGCTTAGCTTACTCACACAGCTACCTCATTGCGCCTCTTTTTTTCTTCTTTGCGTCATGTGCTGTTTGGGGAGTATTTTTTGGAAGGGCCATCCTGCGTGACACTGCAGTGCCACTCCTAGATGGGCCAGGTGTTTGTGTCGGCCACTAGGGTCGCTTAGCTTACTCACACAGCTACCTCATTGCGCCTCTTTTTTTCTTCTTTGCGTCATGTGCTGTTTGGGGAGTGTTTTTTGGAAGGGCCATCCTGCGTGACACTGCAGTGCCACTCCTAGATGGGCCAGGTGTTTGTGTCGGCCACTAGGGTCGCTTAGCTTAGTCATCCAGCGACCTCGGTGCAAATTTTAGGACTAAAAATAATATTGTGAGGTGTGAGGTGTTCAGAATAGACTGAAAATGAGTGGAAATTATGGTTTTTGAGGTTAATAATACTTTGGGATCAAAATGACCCCCAAATTCTATGATTTAAGCTGTTTTTTAGTGTTTTTTGAAAAAAACACCCGAATCCAAAACACACCCGAATCCGACAAAAAAAAATTGGTGAGGTTTTGCCAAAACGCGGTCGAACCCAAAACACGGCTGCGGAACCGAACCCAAAACCAAAGCACAAAACCCGAAAAATTTCAAGTGCACATCTCTAGCTTCTATACTGCTTGTCAGGACACACATGGGTCACAGTTACACAGCTCTGTACTGATATATACAATAATATATATACTTTTCTATAGCTTCTATACTGCTTGTCAGGACACACATGGGTCACAGTTACACAGCTCTGTACTGATATATACAATAATATATATACTTTTCTATAGCTTCTATACTGCTTGTCAGGACACGTGTCACAGTTACACCGCTGTACTGATATACAGTAATATATATACTTTTCTATAGCTTCTATACCAGGGGCAAACGCAGGATTTAGCAAGGGGGGTTTCTGTCGGTGGGTGTGTATGTATACGTGCATGTATGTGTAATATATATATATATATATATATATATATACATACATACATACACATATATATGGAGGCAGAACGGCACTCATAGAGACTGGTATACCATAGAAAATCAGTACAGGACGCTGTAGCTGTTTGTCGACATTTCGAAGTCTACAGTAACTCTGAAATGTTGTCAAACAGCTACAGCGTCCTGTACAGATTTTCTATGGGAGAATACCCCCGAAACGTCACATTAAAAGTTTGCCCTACGGGGCTTGTTCACCTGTTTTCTTGCAAAGTCTCTGAGTGCCGCTCACCCTATGGATCATATGAAGCAGTGACTAAAAGCTCTGAGGGGAAGGCACCTGAGCAGGATAAACGTAAGTCCGGAGTGCCGGGGTTTATCTTGGTCTCTCTCTCTCTCTCTCTCTAGCAACGATACTGTATGCTGTCTACGTCATTGAAAATTCCTAAGAGTGCCGCCCGGTATCATTGCTCTCTATAGTCCCTCACAGGTCTTTGGGAGGGCACCCAGGTGCTATACCATTATGTGGAGTGCCGGTCAAATGCGTTTCTTTATATATATATATATATATATATATAACACATATATACATACACACACATAAACAAACACACATAGATACATACATACAGTACATACACAAGCACAAACACAAACCCACATACATACTGTACATAACACATACATACTGTACAATTACACACATAAACAAAGATTTTGAACTTACATATACACAGTGGGCTGGGAGCAGAGGGGTGGACGTGTGAGGACGGAGGGAGCCCCCGGCCCCCGGGAAATTCGTTACTGTAAGCAGAGAGCTGCATACTTAGCTCTCTGTGGACTGGTTGCTCCGCTCCCGCGATCGCGGTCGCGGCTTTTTTGCTGAGACGGAGACAGTGGAGACACGGCTGTCGTCGTCTCAAAAAGAAAATTCAGCTCATCAGAGGGGGTTTCCAGGTACTCGGAAACCCCCCTGCGTGCGCCACTGTATACTGCTTTTCAGGACACATGTGTCACAGTTACACCGCTCTGTACTGATATACAGTAATATTATATATACTTTTCTATAGCTTCTATACTGCTTGTCAGGACACATGTGTCACAGTTACACCGCTCTGTACTGATATACAGTAATATTATATATACTTTTCTATAGCTTCTATAGTGCTTGTCAGGACACATGTGTCACAGTTACACCGCTCTGTACTGATATACAGTAATATTATATATACTTTTCTATAGCTTCTATACTGCTTGTCAGGACACATGGGTCACAGTTACACCGCTCTGTACTGATATACAGTAATATTATATATACTTTTCTATAGCTTCTATACTGCTTGTCAGGACACATGTGTCACAGTTACACCGCTCTGTACTGATATATACAATAATATATATACTTTGCTATAGCTTCTATACTGCTTGTCAGGACACATGTGTCACAGTTACACCGCTCTGTACTGATATATACAATAATATATATACTTTGCTATAGCTTCTATACTGCTTGTCAGGACACATGTGTCACAGTTACACCGCTCTGTACTGATATACAGTAATATTATATATACTTTTCTATAGCTTCTATACTGCTTGTCAGGACACATGGGTCACAGTTACACCGCTCTGTACTGATATATACAATAATATATATACTTTTCTATAGCTTCTAGTATTACAGTGCCCCATTTTGGTGACTAACAGTATATAGTTGTACAGTAGGCCATTGCTGTATCTTACAGCTCTGTGTCACTGCAAGTATCCATCCATTCCATTTTCTTCCAGTGATTTGGACCAATAATACCATTGATTAGAACAAATAATTCCAGTGATTTTGTAATTTTCTTCCAGTGATTTGGACCAATAATACCATTGATTAGAACAAATAATTCCAGTGATTTTGTAATTTTCTTCCAGTGATTTGGACCAATAATACCATTGATTAGAACGAATAATTCCTGTGATATTGAGGTGTTTGTGTCGCTTAGCTCTGCCGTCCAGCGACCACAGTGCACCTCTTTTTCTCTTTTCTTTGCATCATGTGCTGTTTGGGGCCAATTTTTTTAAGTGCCATCCTGTCTGACACTGCAGTGCCACTCCTAGATGGGCCAAGTGTTTGTGCCGCCCTCTTGGGTCGCTTTGCTTAGTCATCCAGCGACCTCGGTGCAAATTTTAGGACTAAAAATAGTATTGTGAGGTGTGAGGTGTTCAGAATAGACTGGAAATAAGTGGAAATTGTGGTTATTGAGTTTAATAATACTATAGGATCAAAATTACCCCCAAATTCTATGATTTAAGCTGTTTTTGAGGGTTTTTTTGAAAAAAAACACCCGAATCCAAAACACCCGAATTCGACAAAAAATTTTCAGGGAGGTTTTGCCAAAACGCGTCCGAATCCAAAACACGGGGCCGCAGAACCGAATCCAAAACCAAAACACAAAACCCGAAAAATTTCCGGTGCACATCTCTAGAGATAAGTAGTGGATGACAGGGAGAGGGTGACGGAGACAAGTAGTGGGTGACGCCAGGGAGAGGAAAATAGGCAGTGGGTAACAAATACTTTACAAATTACTTACCTAGGCCCAGAATTGCAACGCTTGGAAGGCGAATCCTTTTTTGAATATAATGTGAGGATGATCACGTGATCAGCGGCGGCAAGGATGGAGAGCATGATAGAAACAAATAGTGGGTGACAGGGAGAGGGTGATGGAGACAAGTAGTGGGTGAAAGCGAGAGAGTGACTGACACAAGTAGTGGGTGACAGGGAGAAGGTGACAGAGACAAGTAGTGGATGACAGGGAGAGGGAAACACAGAGAGGCTGTGGGTGACGCCAGGGAGAGAGTAACAGGCAGGGTGTGACAAATACATTACAGTTTACAAACCTGTACCCAGAACTGCAATGCTTGGAAGGAAGCTCCTTTTTGGGATATAACGTGGGGAAGATCACATGATCCCCAGTGGCGGCAGCAAAGACAGCCTCAGCCTGGCAGAGAGGAACTGGAGGAAGCTGTGGTCGGAGTGATGACAGGAGCTAGGAGGAGAGGGAATTGTGGCTCCACGTCTTCCTCTGGCGGTACCATCCTACACTCCAATGATGTGCCATGAGGTCATAGGCTGGGGAGGCACTGATATATATATATATATATATATATATCTATCAATAAATGCAATACCCATCCCAGTGGCCCCCCTCTCTCACCAGCGTGTCAGTGTAGGTGCTGCTGCTGACTGGCTCCATTGCTGCTCACTGCCGGGACCCGCTGCACCGCTGCTCACCACCGGGACCCGCTCCAATGCGGGACCCGCTCCACCGCTGCTTACCACTGGGACCTGCTCCACCGCTGCTCACCGCCGGGACCTGCTCCACCGCTGCTCACCGCCGGGACCTGCTCCAATGCCGAGACCCGCTCCACCGCTGCTCAATGCCAGGGTCTGCTCCACTGCTGCTCACCGCTGGGACCTGCCGCCACTTCTGCCAATTGCTCCACGTATGGGTGATTGGACAGCGGATCCAGCACTGGATCTGCTGTCCAATCACAGCTGCCTCACTGACATAGGGGTGGTGTCCCTCTCAGCGAGGCACTTGTAGATGTGCCGCTTTCAGCATTTTTTTAATGGGCTTTTACAGCCCAGTGCTTCGCCCCACCCCCCACTCTATCCCCCTTTCCCATTGTCTATGGGAGACACTGCTATCAGTGCCTCCCAAACTGATTTAAGGAGATACAATTTTTATAATAAAATAAAGAAGATACTTATGACACAGAAAATGTCACAAGTATCTTCTTTGTATTATATTAATAATTAATCACAGGGGAGGCACTGCCTCCTTTGACTGCACGTCCCTGCTACACTCACAGCGGCTCTGACTCAGCTGCTGCTTCTGCTGCTCATTATACTGTATGTTACTGGGGGACTGGCAGCCTGTGGAGCAGTTTCAGCCTGTGGCATATAATGCTGCAGGCTCTTTCGCTGTGGCGGGTCTCAGTACAATGCACTGGCTGCACCGCTACAAGTTACACCTCTGAGTGGAGCCCCACCCCTCTACTTGTGTGTGTAGCCGTGTGGCACCCCCCCCCCCCCCCCGCCAGTACGTGCACCCAGCACCACAAGCTTGTTGTAGACGTGTTAATATAGATGGCACATGTGCAAAATATCATTTTGTAAATAGTTCCAGTTCTATTATGTGTGTTGTTTCCTTACTGACTGAAATTCAGCCTCCATGGCATATTGACATTCCTTACAAATATATTCATGTGCTGAGTAATAATTTATCAAGATGTCTAAAAATATACTGATTTCATCATTAGTACACTTTGTATGCGGAATTCACAGAAATAATTTAGATTTATTTTGTCTGTTTCAACAGGATATATACATTACAAGGTTGTACATCATGCATCACCCAAACCATGGTAAGGACCACTCATCCCATCCCTACATATTCCCTGAGTCATAGGGCTTGTTAAGAGTAATCTTGTCCTCTTATGGTCCATCAGACCTTCTGTCTACTCTATTTCTCATTGGCCTATTACAATTTACTGAACCTATCCACCTTCAGACATGGGTCCACTGTGATCATCATCATATTGGAAATGAAAGGCCAAACAAGGCTCCTATGCACATGCTCGGGGACATCCTTGGTAGATGGATATACAGTATATCACCAGGACCTTCTCACTGCCAGGCTTCTTATGAAATTTGTGGAGAGGTAGCACTCAGCAGTTTCAGTAGTTATATAGTTTTGGGTTTTTTTTGGAAAATGCTGTGCCCTTCCTCTTGTCACCGTTGATAGAGAGGATAGCTCTGCCCTGCCTCTGTTACTAGCCCCAGAGCCAGTGGGCACTAGGAGCAGCTCTCTGGGGGTCTGACCTCCAACATGCGCTACTACATGGCTACCAGGAACGTGCAGTCAGGGGAGGCAGTGCCTCTCCTGTCATTAATTAATCAAATAATATAAAGAAGATACTTATGAAAACATATTCTGTGTCATAAGTATCTGCTTTATATTAATGTAATCATTATCCCTGTCTAATGTGTTTGGGAGGCACTGATCGTGGTGCCTCCCGTTGTCAATGGGGAAAGGTATGGGAGCAGGGGGCGGGCGCAGGTGGGGCCTAGCAATGGGCATTATAAGCCCATTGAAAATACGTGGGAAAGCGGCACCATTAGAGGTGGCGCTTTCATACAGGGACGTGCTTTCAACCCATGAAAGCACGCCCCTGTCAGTGAGGCCACAGTGATTGGCCAGCAGATCCGTCACTGGATCCGCTGTCAATCACTGTGTGGGCGTGGCGGAGGTGTGGGCGTTGGTGACGGTGGAGGTGCGGACGGCGGTGAGACTATTAGCGGCAGGCCATTCTGCAGAGTTTTGTACCAATTTCAAAAATGGCACCTCAGTGTCATTTTTGAAATTCAAGATGGCCGCTGTGAGCCAATCACTGCTCGCTGCGTCATCGCCCCACCCCCCTCTGGCTGACTTATATAAGTCAGCACGAGGCAGCGGCGCATCAGTCCGACGGCGGAAGAGGAGCAGAGAAGAGCTCCTGAAGACAGAAGACGCCAGAAGTCCTGGATGGGCGGCTATGCAAAAGAGCTTAACAGCCGCCACCCACCAGGTGAAGACGCTGGAAGCCCTGGGGAAGGCGTCGGCCATGCAAAAGAGCTTAAAGGCCACCGCCCCCCCCCCCCCCCCCAGGTGAAGACGCCGAAAGTCCTGGGAAAGCGGCGGCCATGCAAAAGAGCTTAAAGGCCGCCGCCCCCAGGTGAAGACCCTGACTAATAAACTTTTTTTTTAAAGATAGTGTGGTGTATTTATTTTACTATTTTCTTTACAGGTGGACTACAGGTGCCAGTGGGCCCTTTATGTCCGGGCATGCTGGCACTTGTGGATCTCCAAGTGCCAGCATGCTGGGGCAGGCTTGCTGGGACCTGTAGGCCACCTGTAAAGAACAATATTAACAATGAACTCCGCACCCACCGCCACCAGGGGTGTGGGGCATAGAAATGGGCTATCAGCCCAGTGCTAGTTATTGATCGGGAGGGGGGACCCCATTTTTATTTTTTGGGGTCCCCACTTCCGAGGAATTCCAGCCCTGGAATTTTGGGGGGCAGATTAATGTTATGGCAGGGGGACCCCATACCGAGTTGTCTCCCCTGCTATGGCATTATACCCCCCACATGGTTCTGCCTGGTGCTGGTTTTATCAATGTATGGGGGACTACACTAACCCCCCACCCCCCCCACTCTATGGGGGAGGGGGGAATGGTTAGCTGCCAGTGCCTCCCCAGCCACTGACCTCACCGCACGCTACTGATGGCTACACTGCATGTTTTTCTTCTCTGAGCCCTTACCATCTTTTAAATGACCCTGAGTGACTCAAGTATATGGAGCCTACAGTGCCCCTACAGCGCTATACCACCATTGCTGGACAAGCACTCCTAGTGCATACTGCACCTAGCACACTACAGTGCCCATCATACCCCATACACTCCAGGATGCAACTGCTAATATCTCTGCAGCCTGTACATGTCTTTACATTGTGTCCTACAGCCACCTGTATTGCTACTCAGTTAATAAACCAGCACCCTGGCTAAACTTGCTGTGTGGACTCACCTCTATATGCACACTTACCGCACTGTGCTTGTTAGTCAAACTCTGCCAATACCCAGCACCTGTCTCCCTCCTTTTGTCCCCTCGGCTTCTCCTACTGACTCAGAAGGTGGTGCCCAGCATATAATGACTTCACAGGGGGTTAGCAGTGAGCGATGGGGTTGGGGTTGGGGGAGCTTTAATGTACAGAGGAAAATTAAATCAGGCTCATCTGTTTCGGGCATAACTTTAATGTGTGCCCCATTGCTACAACTTACCTCCATGTTTTCAAACAGGCCACGGGGGAATAAGATCCAGATTGCTCAGATTAGGGATAAGGCAGTAGACCCTGCCAATTGTAGGAAGTTCAGGCAGTCATTACGTAATATCACTAACACTATCATTATAATATTATAAAGTTCTATAAATAGGAGCGGTAAAACAAACAGCGGCACTCGGGGTCTTAAGCATTAAAAGTGTATTGAAATCACTTCATAGATCCCAACGTTTCGGGACACGCAAGTCCCTTTGTCCAGGTGAATAGCGCTATTCACCTGAACAAAGGGACTTGCGTGTCCCGAAACGTTGGGATCTATGAAGTGATTTCAATACACTTTTAATGCTTAAGACCCCGAGTGCCGCTGTTTGTTTTACCGCTCCTGTCTTACTTATTGATATCAGAGGGCACCAGGGCATGTTAATTTACCAATAGTGGGAGTGCCGGTCCATACTAGAACTCAAGTTCTATAAATAGATATAATCTTGGACATATTTTATTTTAGGACAGCACCACTGCCCTGGTCACAATCACCCAGGTCATGGTCCTGGGTGTCATCCCCCTCCACACGGACATCCTGGCCACCACGATCCTCATGGCCACCACGATCCTCATGGCCACCACAATCCTCCTGGTCACCATGGACCAGGGCCACATGGCCACCACGGGCCAGATCTACATGGCCATCACGGACCAGGGCCACATGGCCACCATGACCATCATGGAAAGCATTAGCATATGAAATGGTGAGTGTGATAATGAATGTGACTAGTGTATACATTAAGTCAAAATAATTGTTGTAACACTCGAATATATGGACTATCCTTTTTTTTATTCTGGTCCTTTCCAAAATGTTGTCATTGTAACACTCAAAAATATCAAACAAACATGCCTCTGATTTTACTCCAGCACCGACCCCCAACTATGAAGCTGAAGCCCATGGGGAAAACTTACTAATAAGATGGCAGTTCTATAAAAGATGGGATGTTGCCCATAGCAACCAGATTCCAGATATTATCTTCTAGAAGGTGCTAGATAAATGAGAAGTAGAATCTGATTTTAAATAGAACTCCCATCTTAGTAAATTTACCCCCATGTTTCCGTAACAGTATGTGCTAGTAATTTGTGACAAGTTATGACTATAATAAAAGTAATTATTTTGTTCATCGTACACCTTATCTCTGCATAACACTTAAATCGAAAGGATGTAACACTGGACACATTTTCCTTACTATAATATTTGTTAATCATTTTCCGTACTGCTCTAAGTATATACATAGACTGTAGGTCTATTTAGTATAGTGAGGTTTTAATTAACAGTTTATATTGAAACATAGTGATCCACAACATTATACCACCACTGGGAGATGTAGAGAATACCGGCTCCTCAGCTAGGGTTTTTCTTTTTTACCAGCAGCCTAACACTGCCTGTAAAACGTTGAATTGATGTGTGCCTCAGGTCTGGCATGTGCATGGTGATCTGAGCCGGCATGGGTCTACATTGCTATATGGCTATAGCTAACGCCATCATAAGTAGCTTGCAGCAGTAAAATTTTCACCACTTGGTAGAATGTCCAATGCCTTCATGAAAGTCTAAAGGGGTCTATTCATGAAGCAGTGAAAAGAGTGAAGAAGTGAGCCTGGGGAGAAGTTGTCCATGGCAACCAATCAACTGCTCCGTGCAATTGTATAGTATGCAAATTATAAATGTTACTTGAAAGCTGATTGGTTGCCATGGGCAACTTCTCCACTGGCTCTCTTCTCCACACTTTTCACTGCTTCATGAATAGACTCCTGAGTATGCCATCCATTGGCTACCACTGGAGTAATCTGTGATTTCTCCGGCGTTAACCAAGTTTATGCTGGAGGCTTGGTTTATCTCAGCTACATTAATATCCCCTACAGAATATACTGTATCTACTCTTGTCTATATACAAATATCAACAATAATAGCAACAATAGAATTTTAACAATATTTTGTGCTTTTGCTACCTACCAGCAATCCTCACAAGTGTAAAGTAATTCAAATGATATATTCATGTATCTTTGCCATAGTTAGGAACACAGTAGCCCACCCCATTAATGAAAGGGAAGGAGGGTTTTATTTTAACATTAGGGGAATTCTAATGAGAATGAGGTTGTTTGTGTTGGCAGAGTGTTGCGGTGTTGGATAAGGATGTTAGTCCACACAACGGTACTTAACCAGGATGATTGGTTTATTTAGATAACAGAGATAACAGGTTGTAGCATATAGAAGATGTTCTGCAGCAGCAGGAACTCACAGTATACATGTGAAGCAGTACAGCGGTGACATAGCGTCTCAGTACACACAGGATGCGGCTGCAGGGTAGACAAAGTCATATACACAGGAGAGCAGAAACTACGTGTCAGTGCAGTTGTCTCTCCCAGGAAGCACTCTCTCAGACTGTGCACTAAGCACCTCCTCCTGTACTGACCTGACACTAGGAGGGTAAACACTAGAGCAGGGAAGCTGCCTCTAGTGCTGGGAACGGAGACAGACCATGGAGTGATCCACTATCTAACAGCCTCCCCTTGCTCAAGGCTGTCTCCAGTTACATACATTTGCATAACACTTTATCAAAACATTTCTCAATACAGTTTTCCTGTAACCGAAAATACATTAATAAAGCAAGGTAAGCAAACAGTAAAACAAATCAACATTTCTCAAAAGTATTCCAGTCCACATTTTGTCATGAACATATTCAGCAAGTGTGATGACAGTCCCTTTGTCAACATATCAGCAGCATTGCTCTCGCTTGCTATGTAGTCCACATTGACTGACTTGTTTTCTACTAACTCACAGATAAAGTGATGTCTAATGGCAATGTGTTTGGAGTGTCCATAATGCTTGGTGCTGGAAGACAAATCAATTGCTCCCTTGTTATCACATGTAATGTTGATAGTCTCATTGTTGTAAAGAAGGCTAAGCTCACATAAAGTCTCCTTCATCCATAAAGCTTTTTTTGCAGTTTCTGTAAGTACTATGTACTCTGCCTCAGTGGTGGATAGGGCAACAGTGGGTTGCTTTCTGCTCGTCCTGCTGATGGCTGCACCTGCCAAAACGAACAAGTATCCTGTGTAGGAATGACGGTCATCCTCATCTGATCCCCATTCGGCATACTTTTTGACTTTGTAAACACTAACTTTAATGAACTTGTACCTTTTAAGTACCTTAAGATTCTTTTGACTACAATCCAGCGTTGCCTCACAGGGTTAATTGCAAACTGGCTTGCCTGGCTCACTGCATGTGTGATGTCGGGGCGAGTCCCAATACTTGCATACATCAAGCTTCCAACAGCATTTTGATAAGGAACCTCTCTCATTTCCTCCAGACATTCCATACTTGCGAATTATTGCTTCAATATGTCTGTTGATCAATTGTAACAGTCCCATCTTTCAGGTTTTGTACAATCCTCATGCCTAAAAAAATAATTTGTAGGGCCAGAATCCTTTAGCTTGAATCTTTGTATCAGCTGCTGTTTTACATAAGTAATGTGCTCTTCTTGACCTGCTCGCAATAGATCATCTACATACACAACTATGATGAACTGCTATTCTTCTATAGTTTTGTGATATAAGCAGTGATCAGTCTCTGACCTAACAAAGTTCATCTCTAGCAGCACAGCATCCAGCTTTACATACCAACAACGACCACTTTGCTGTAGGCCATGCAAAGATTTCTTTAAGAGGCAAACTTTTCCCTCTTGGAACATATTCTCGTCATTATGTTCAGGTGGTTCCATATAAATCTCCTCAATTAACTCTCCATTTAGGAATGCAGAATCTAAGTCTAACTGGTATAACAATAAATCATGAAGTGTAACAATGGCAATGAGTATCCTCAAAGTGCTGTACCTTGCGTCAGGTGAAAAGATCTCACCGTAGTCGATCCCAGATTTTTGTGTGTATCCTTTAGCAACAAGACGGGCTTTATAATGAGGAATAGTCCCGTCTGCATTCAGCTTTCTGCAAAAGACCCACTTGTTTTTGATTGTCTTACGGTTATTCGGCCTGTCAACTGCAGTCCATGTACTGTTATCATCCAGAGCTGACAGCTCTGTATCTATTGCTGACTTCCATTCTTTCCAGTCGCTACTTGATTTTGCATCCAGTATATTTTGGGGTTCACAGTAAGCTATATTTGCATATTCCTCACTGTATCTTTTGTATGGAACACCTTTATTGCTCCTCATGGAACTCCTGTTTCCTGATTGGGTATCCGCATTAATTCTTTCAGATTCAGACACGCTTTCCACTGCCTGTACATCCAGTGATACATATTGTTGCTGTGATTCTTGTTTCACTTTTCCAGTGATTGGTGCTGACTCATGGAACACCACATCTTTAGACTTTAGAAGACTTTTGTTTGTAATGTCCCAAAGCCTGTATCCTTTGCTTTCTTCACAGTATCCTAGCACAATACATTCCACTGACTTTGGATCTAATTTCCGTCTTTTCTCCTTAGGTATACAGTATGTGCATAAGCCTTACAGCAGAAGACGCGGAGATGACTGACAGCTGGCTTTTTCTTGGACCACGCCTCCAATGGCATTTTTCCTTTTACGGCTACTGTGGGTGTACGGTTTTTAAGATATACTGTAGTAGACACTGATTCTGCTGAAAAGCTTTTCTCCAGGCCTGTGTCACTCAACATAGTCCGTGATCTCTCAACAATTGTACGATTTGCATGCTCACTCGCACTGTTTTCTTCTAGCATGTAAGCAATTGTTAGTTGATGCTGTATGCCATATGTTTTCAAGAACTGTGCTAAAACTCTGTTGTCATACTCTCTGCCATTGTCGGATCCCAAAACTTTTAATTTCAGACCCGTCTAAGTATCTACCTGGTTCTTGTATACCACAATTTTATTGGCAACTTCACTTTTAGCTTTAAAGAATTATACACGAGTCATCCTTGTGGTATCATCAATAAATGTTATAAAATACCTGTAGCCACTCATTCCATCTCCATCGGACCACATACGTCAGCATGCACTAGGGCTAGTGGCATTTTTGCTTTACTAGTAGACTTAGGAAATGGGGTGCGGGTCTGCTTTCCTTTTATACAACTCTCACACACAAGTCTCTCAGTATTACAGTGATTCCAGTTGCCATTCCATCGAGTAGTTTCTGGACATTGTCATATCCCAGATGACCTAGACGCCTGTGCCACAGCTCCATCGACTGGTTTGAATCAGAGACCGCCATTGCAGAACACTACTTAGTGTCTAGGACATACAGTTGGTTGCACCGGGTTGCTGAAGCAATTACAGTCCCTTTCTCATTTTTCACCATACATTTGCCCTTTGCATACTGGACTCTGTAACTCTTTTTCTCCTGGACGCTTATAGCAATGAGATTGCTTTCCAAATCTGGTACAAACAAAGCGTCTTGTATGTCTGTAATAACTGTTTCTCCTTTAACTCTTAGACGCACTGTGATTGTCCCAAATTTTTAAGCAGTAAGGACTTTGTCTCCAAACGCTTTTACTGTAATGGATTCACATGCTTTCAGTGAATTGAACCATTCCTGATTACAACTGAAATGCTTAGTGGCCCCCGAGTCCTTGTACCAGCAATCCTTCTTGTGACTATCTGCTACATTCAATGCTGACTCATTTGGTTTGTCATGCTTCTTCTGCGTACCACTGCAATTTCTTAGTCTGCAATCTGAGGCCTTGTGCCCCACCTTGTGACCTATAAAGCACTTGAACTTGAGCTTTCTGGACTTAGAACCTTTTGTGAGTAAGGCAGAACCCTCAGCATTTGTCTTGACAGGAATACGTTCTTGGAACTGCAGCAGCTTGGTTCTTACAATTTCTGTTGTCGGCTTGGTATCATTAGACTCCAAAGCTACTACCAGGAAATCAAATTCTGGTGTCAGATTTTGTAACATTGTCACCGCCACTTCCTCGTCATCCACCTGTGCCCACACAGATGCCAACTGCTGAGCTATTGACAATATTTTATCAATATAATCATTCATGTCTTTACAGGTGCTTAACTTTGTCCCGTACAGCATACGCTTCAAGTTTATTCTTCTCATCAGACCTTTGTCCTCATATGCCATTTGCAGAGCTGCCCACATGTCTTTGGCTGACACTTTCCCACTGATAATGGAGTAGACGTGTTGTTCCATGTCCAAGCCTATCATCACGATGGCTCTATTCACTTCAACTGGGTTTGGGTCTGCTCATGGCTCAATTGTGACTTTCCACAACTTTTTCCACTTAAGCTGCATCTCCATGGCAAATTTCCACGTTGTATAATTCTCTGAGCCTTTTAGCTTTGCAAAGTTCACGCTGTTCCCTGTACTGTACATTCTTCTCTATATTTAATAAAAGTACTCCTTCTTTAATTAGCTGTACTTTTATTTCTTATGTACCTCTGTTTTAGAATGCCTTTCCGCTTGGGGTCCTGGGCCCATAACCTGTTGGCAGAGTGTTGCGGTGTCGGATAAGGATGTTAGTCCATACAACAGCACTTAACAAGGATGATTGGTTTATTCTTATAACAGAGATAACAGGTTGTAGCATTTAGAAGGTGTTCTGCAGCAGTAGGAACTCACAGTATACTGTACATGTGAAGCAGTACATCGGTAACACAGCATCTCAGTACACACAGGATGCGGCTGCAGTTTAGAAAAGGTCACACACACCGGAGAGCAGTAGCTGCACATCAGTTCAGTTGTCTCTCCTAGGAAGAACTCCCTCAGACTGTGCACTAAGCTGACACCAGGAGGGAAAACACTAGAGCAGGGAAGCTGCCTCTAGTGCTGGGAACGGAGAGAGACCACAGAGTGATCCACTGTCTAACAGTTTAATCCTCTAGGCTGGGCCTGGCATGTGTGTTCACCACATGTGACGTGCAGTCCTATCAGTGTCGGGTGTGTTTAGAAGGTGATTGTAGATAAGGCTTCTCACCCTCCCTACTTGTTTATTTTGTTTGGATTTAGAGGTTTATTGCATTGGCTATTGTTTTTGGTGGTAAAGAAAGGCGGGTAGCCAGTCCCGGTGCAAGTTATTAATGTCATTGCCCTAATGGGAGAGTTGTCAAGATAGACGGTTGAGTGATTGCCTAACCCTCCTCACCAGCAGCCTAGCTCTAATTGTCCCATCCTGCAGCCTAAACCTAACCTCCCTCTCCCGCAGCCTAACCCTAAATGTTCCCTCCCGCAGCCTAACCCTTAGCTCCCCCACCCCGCGGCCTAACCCTAACCTCCCCCTCCCACAGCTAAACCCTTACCTCCCCCACCCCCGCAGACTAACCCTAACCTCCCCCTCCCACAGCATAACCTCAACCTCCCCCACACCTGCAGTTTAACCCTAAATGTCCCCTCCTGCAGCCTAACCCTATCCCTCCCCCTAGTGCCTAACTCTAATACTTACCGCCGGGATCTGTTTGGATTTTGAGTGTCGGGATTCTGGTGCCTGGATTCTGACCGTACCACACACTTTCTGTTATCATTTTACAAGTTAGAAATATGTGGTGTGGGCAGCTGTAGAATGAATGTAATACCTTCTCATAACTCATACCACTTTTGTTAAATTTGCCAATTTCTGTCTTTTTTTATTTGCTTACAATTAGTAATAAACTATTCCCTTCTCTAATTGCAGATAAAGAACTGTCTCGGTATGCTGTGCAGGACAATGAATATGACTTTGAATCAACTTTTACCGACCCATGCAGAATACAGAGCGCATTTACTGTACATTATATTCATAAATCTCTCAGAAGTCTGCACATATATATGCTTAACAGCCATCCAAACAACATATATATGTTTTACAGTAGTTATCTGTTTAACACCCTAATAAAAAACTATGCTATAAATACATAACCTATGTCACATGAATCAGTACACAAATACTGATTGTGTTTATTGTCCAGTGAATTCAATTCTCTGTCTATGGCGTCAATCCAATTAAGTGCGCGTTGCAAGTTGCCGTCTTCTCTGCGAATTCACATTACAAATGAATTTTGTAATCCAATTAGAAACTCACATTGAATCAGGCAGAGTAAACATGTAACATGTGCACAGAGAGTTAGATTTGGGTGGGTTATATTGTTTCTGTGCATGGTTTATACTGGCAGCTTTATTTTTACGCTGCAATTTAGATTTCAGTTTGAACTCACCACACCCAAATCTAACTCACTCTGCACATGTTATATCTGCCCCACCAGCAGTACACATGGGGGGGTAATTCAGACCTGATGGCACGCTAGCGTTTTTTGCAGTGCTGTGATCATGTCAGAACTGTGCATGCATATGCATTGCAATGCGCAGGCACGTCGCACAGGTACAAAGCGGTTTCCCGCTCAGCAATGGGTTTGTGCAAAGAATCCATTCGCACGGGCGATCGTAAGGAGATTGACTAGAAGAAGCCGTTTGTGGGTGGTAACTGACTGTTTTCTGGGAGTGGTTGGAAAAACGTAGGCATGTCCATGCGTTTGCAGGGAGGGTTCCTGACGTTAATCCCAGTCCCGGACAGGCTGAAGTGTTTGCAGCAGCTCAGTAAGTCCTGGGCTACTCAGAGACTGCACAAGATCTGTTTGTACAGCTCTGCTAGACATGTGTTCACATGCTTGCAAAGGGAAAATACACTCCCCTATGGGCGGTGACTATCTGTTCGCAGCAGTGCAAAAAATCCCTAGCGAGCGATCAGTTCTGAATTAGGCCCATGGTTTTGCCCATTAGTGTGCTTTTGTGCTTTGCCAACAAACCTGAATAGGGCCCGAAGCCCTTTAATTTGCTATATGATGTGCCCTGTTCAGACAATGGCATCATAGAAATATGTCACTCATAAAAGATGTCCTTCTGCTAATTATATATAGACTAGATGATATGCCCGTCTTGCAGGGTGGAACATTTTTTTTTTAAATTTGAAATGGCCCCAGCTCCTGTCTAATCAGCTTCTGCATACGCTGCATTGCTGTCAGTGTGATTGGACAAAAATATTGTGGGGTGCTCCAATAAAGACCAGCTGGTCCATAAATATCCCCTGAAATAAGTTCCTTAGGCGCTCACCAGAGGGTGCTTAGTAGATAATATACAGTATTGATAACTCACAGACAGCATAAAGTGCAGATAGAGCAGACTGTGGAAAAAATGCTGCAAAGTAGGAATGCTCTTAAAAGTGTTAATAGTTTATTTATATCAATTAGCAAAATGCAAAGTATATGAACAGAAGAGAAATCTAAATCAAATCAATATTTGGTGTGACCCCCCTAGCCTTCAAAACAGCATCAATTCTTCTAGGTACACTTGCACACAGTTTTTGAAGGAACTTGGCAGGGAGGTTGTGCCAGACATTTTGGAGAACTAACCACAGATCTTCTTTGGATATAGGCTTGCTCAAATCCTTCTGTCTCTTCATGTAATCCCTTCATGTAATCGATGAGTTTGAGATCAGGGTTCTGCGAGGGCCCAACCGTCACTTCCAGGACTCCTAGTTCTTCTTTATGCAGAAGCTAGTTCTTAATGACATTGGCTGTATGTTTGGGTTTGTTGTCCAGCTGCAGAATAAATTTGGAGCCAATCAGATGTCTCCCTGATGGTACTGCATGATGAATAGGTACCTGCCTCTATTTTTCAGCATTGAGGACACCATTAATCCTGACCAAATCCCTAACTCCATCTGCTGAAATGCAGCCCCAAACTTGCAAGGCTCACACTGGAACACTCTGGATAGATTTTAGTACCACCAGTCTTAGGCATCTTGGTGTTTTCCGTGGGCAGAGAACGCTGTGCAGGAGTACAGGATCTGCAGTGAGCCCTCTGATAGCGCTTTCTCAGGACAGTGCTATTATCACAGGGCTCACCACAGTATTTAAAAAAAAATTGGGTGGCCAGCAATTTGATCAGATCCCGTTTCCCATTATAAGTATGAGAAAAGCAATCTTGTTACTAAAAAAACATAAAAAAAAATAATGAAAGGATTTGGATACGTTTTTCCCGAAAACTGCTCAAAAAGTCCTATAATGCATGCAGGTGATACTAAAATAATGTGAAAAGGGTGTGACTGAAAACACCCTTTTTCACATTATTTTAGTAAATATAATGTTAATAAATAGGCCCTAAATCATTTTGGGGTGCTAAAGTGAAATCATGCCCAACCCACTGTGGAGGCAGCTACTGTTTTTTATGGGCCAAGTCATTTATCAGGAGAATACAGTCTCAAACTTGTACAGCCAATCAATACAAGGGGTGTGTTCATGAAGCAGTGAAAAGAGTGCAGAAGTTGCCCATGGCAACCAATCAGTGTTGAGGTAACATTTATAAATTGCAGTCTATAAAATTATATATAGCAGCTAATTGTCTGCCATGAGCAACTTCTCCATTGCCTCACTTCCCCACACTTTTCACTGCATCATGAACAGACCTTTTTGTTACTTTTCATGTGTACAGTGTGTATAAGAAACAATAACTTGGTGACAGGTCAATGACAGGTCCACAGCAAACGGATCTCCTGTTACAGAATGCCCATCACAGTATACACAAAAGAGATATGTAACCTGTGTGGGAGTAACCGCTTGTTACATCTTATATGAAATATTTCCTCTTAAAATAGACAATGGGAAAGAATGTCATTAGTCACATAAATTTATGTGGGCATGTGGATCTACCTGGCATCTCAACTAAAATAGATTCAATTAATCTGAAAAGAAAAACAGTAATTAAAATATGAAAGCAGAAAAACTGGAAGCGATTAGCAGTGACGTGTATGGGGCAATACGTATATGTGTGCACATACCGTATACTCATATTCAGGCACTGAATCAGGTTCTCATTAAATATGTAGTATGGATGATATTGAGACATAGTAAACATGTTTTAGGCCTAGGAAATTCGAAACCTACCAAACTTCCCAACTGCTAAATTGGGAGCATCTTGCTAAGAATGAAAGAAGCAGGCTGTTCTGGTAACATAGAAAGATGGAATTTGATGGCAGATAAGAACCACTTGGCCCATCTAGTCTGCCCCTTTTTTTTACCATATTTTTAACTCAAACCGTATTTGATCCTTATTTCTTTGTGAGGATATCCCTATGTCTATCCCATGCATGTTTAAATTGCTCTACTGTCTTAGCCTCTACCACCTCTGATGGAAGGCTATTCCACTTGTCCACTACCGTTTCTGTGAAGAAATTTTTTCCTCAAATTTCCTCTGAATCTACCTCCCTCCAGTTTCAGTGCATGTCCTCGTGTCCTATTACATCTCTTCATTTGAAGAATGTTTCCCTCCTGTGCCTTGTTAAAACGAGAGATGTGCACCGGACACTTTTCGTGTTTTGTGTTTTGATTTTGGAGCAGGATCTCCTTTTGTGCTTTGTATCTGGATTGGTTTTGCCAAAACCACCCTTTCGTTTTTTGTTTTTTTTGGATCTGTATTTTTTTGAAAAAAAACATAAAAACAGCTAAAATCACAGAAGTTGGTTTTTCTCTTACGTCCTAGTGAATACTGGGAATCCATTTAGTACCATGGTGTATAGACGGGTCCACTAGGAGCTATGGGAACTTTAAGAAATTGATAGTGTGCGCTGGCTCCTCCCTCTATGCCCCTCCTACCAGACTCAGTTTAGAAATTGTGCCCGGAGGAGCCGGTCATGTCTCTGGAAGCTCCTGAAGAGTTTTCTGCATTTATTTTCTGTGTTTGTTATTTTCAGGCAGGACTGGATGGCACCAGCCTGCCTGCTTCGTGGGGAACGGCCCAACCTCTCTCAGGGTTAATGGTCCCGTTCCCCGCTGACAAGACACTAGCTCCTGAGGGAACAATTCGCAAGCCATACCACGGCGAGCGTACATTCCCGCAGCACGCCACCACCCCTAACAGATCCAGAAGAAAGAAGAGTGGTGAGTACTAAGCTAGCATCCCGGTTAGCGGGTCACCGGCCATTATGGCGGCATGAGGGTACAGAGACTCATGGCTTCTAAACAGGGCGGACTGCGCCTCCCGCTGTGTAAGGACACAGATGCTGAACAGCGGACACAGTACCCAGACTGGCAACAAAGCCATAAAAGGAGTCTGTCTCCATTTTATGCACTTAGACACATACAGCCAGTATAAAAAAGGAAGACTGCGCGCCATTGAAGGGGCGGGGCTTCACTATGAGCTGATCCAGCAGCTCACCAGCGACATTTTCCCTCTGCAACTGACACAGACGCTGCCTGACAGGGACGGGCAGCTCCTCCGGAGAGACCCCAGATTACCTCAGTGGTACCAGGGGGTCATAGTAGGAGGGGGGGGGGGGGTGAGCACTCATTACTGTACTAAGACCCTAATCTAGGTACTTAGTCTGCGCCCCGACTAAGCTTGGCATTAGTATTAAGGGCGCCGTGTGCTGGTTCCATACTCCCTCTGTGTCTCCCTGGAAGGGCTCTTTGTGGGTTAATTGTGCATTTAACCTTTTCCTATATGTGTGTGCTGTCACTATATAGTATGTCAGGCATAGAGTGTGTTTCATGTAAGACACAGTGTTCCTCTTCCCCTTGGGGGTTCACTAGTGTGTATTCAGTGTAGTATCTCTTCCCAGGCTAGTGGGGCAGAACCTGCATGGCTGGACTGCATTAGGGGAATGATTTCCACAGTCTCTACTAAGTTATCTCAGACCACGAAAGAGATGCAATACTTAAGACAATCTATGAATCAGTTTCTGAAAAGAGACTCAGTACCTAAACCAGTGTCTCAGTCCCCTGCCATTTGTCTGCAAAAACGCACTTTGGCCCATATCCTGCAGTCTGACTCAGATGATGAGGGGTCAGAAATGGAGGAGGGTGACGTGGACTCAGAGGTGGGCGAGGGTATTCTGTTGCAGGGAATAGAGGCTCTCATAGAAGCCAGGGCCGTAACTAGGTGTGTGCTGATGGTGCCTTGCCAACAGCGCAAATGCAGTGAAGGCGCACCATCTGGCAGCACACCCCTACCTACGGCTGTTTTAGTCAGTGATGGAGTAGTGAAATTTCCGCTGTCTGCCGTTGCCTGCCTCTGTAAGCGATGGGGAGCGCGCCATTTGGTGTTACCCGTCGTGTGGTAATTCTGGCTGAGAGATCCGCCGCCACCTCTAAAGTGGAGAGGGAGCACTCCTTCAGCCACTTGGTCCTGTATAGGAGCTGCCGCTGCCTCTACTGTGACACCCGCCACAGCCTGAGCACTGGAGAGGGGACTGTGAGCGCCAGTAAATGAGTGTCTGCGCCTGGTAGTCCTGGATGCCGCATTGCCCTAACAGGTGACTTGAGACACACACACACACACACACACTCTCACTCACTCACTCTCTGTTGCAGTAATGTGTAAAATGGTACTCTATGTGCTGTACTGCGTAAAATACCTGCCGAATGTGTAAAAGGAAGCTCTGCCTGCCTTACTGTATAAAAGGGAGCTATGTGGACATGCCCCATCCCCATAAAGCCACGCTCCTATATTTTGGCGCGCGCCTACGCCGCGCATTGGCCCAGTTTCATATTTGGGGGGAGGGGGCGCCTATGCTGTTTTTTTTGTACACAGCGCTAAAATGTCTAGTTACGGCACTGATAGAAGCTATCAGAGATGTTCTAAATATCCCTGATAAGGTGACAGAGGAGAGTGAGGAATCTTATTTTAATATAAAAAAGAAATCTTCAGCCACTTTTCCTGTGTCAAAGGAACTTAATACCCTATTTGAAGAACCGTGGGTTCGTCCCGATAGAAGATTTCAACTCCCTAAATGGTTGTTATCATCCTTTCCTTTTCCTCCTGAGGATAGGAAATAATGGGAAAATACACCGATAGTGGATGCATCAGTATCCAGGCTTTCAAGAAAAATTGTATTGCCTGTCGGGAGCAGCCTCACTAAAAGACGGGGATGATTGTAAAATTTAAACTATGCTCAAATCCTTGTATACAGCTGCCGGGTGGCCCAGAGACCCACTATAGCAAGTGGGTGGATTACTAGAGCCATTGCCAAATGGTCGGGTACCCTGATTGTAGGGTTAGACACCTTGCCTCAGGAGGAGGTTATCTTGTTCCTACAGCATATACAGGACTCTGGCAGTGTCTGCATACAGGGGTCTATGGCTGCGCCAGTGGACAGTGGATGTGGACTTCAGGATAGGCGTGACAGGCCTACTTTTCACAGGCGAGGCCTTATTTGGAGATCGACTAGACAAATGGATCTCCAAAGCTACTGCGGGTAAGTCCACATACCTTCCTAATGCAGCTCCCGCAGCTAGGACGGCCTATTCAGGTCCCAATTTACAGTCCTTTCGGACTGCCAACTTTAGGGGCAAACCCAGAGGTTCTTCTACAGCCACCAGAGGCGCTAGAGGTAAACCACGCAAACCAGCAACTGCCTGTTCACAGGAACAGGGCTCAAGCTCTGCTTCATCAAAACCTTCAGCATGGCGGTGGACTGCGATGCATGTAAAGACTTGCAGGTGGGAGCCCGTCTAAAATTCTTCAGTCACATCTGGACAAGTTCGTGCCAGGATCCCTGGGTCATAGAACTTATTTCCCAGGGCTACAGACTGGCGTTCCTGTAGTAGCGCCCACCTCACAGATTATTCAGTTCAGGCTTACCAGTTTCATAAGAGGCAATTATAACTTTACAGGATGCCATTCAAAAACTGGTACAGACTCAGGTCATTGTTCCAGTACCACCTCATCTGCAAAACAAGGGGTACTATTCCAACTTGTTTGTAGTACCGAAACCGGACGGTTTGGTAAGATTGATTCTGAACTTCAGGTCGTTGAAACTGTACTTACGAGTGTTCAAATTCAAGATGGAATCTCTGAGAGCGGTGATCTCAGGTCTTGAGGAGGGGGAATTCCTAGTGTCTCTGGATATCAAGGATGCGTACCTTCACATTCCAATCTGGCCGCCTCATCATGCTTATCTATGGTTTGCACTGCAGGACTGTCACTACCAGTTCCAGGCCTTGCCATTTGGTCTCTCCACGGCACCAAGGGTGTTCACCAAAGTAATGGCAGAGATAATGTTTCTTCTCCACAAACAAGGAGTGAACATAATTCCGTGCCTGGACGATCTTCTGATAAAGGCACCGTCCAGGGAGCAGTTGTTGAACAGCATTGGCCTCTCAATCAGACTACTCCTGGATCATGGGTGGATTCTGAACATACCAAAATCTCACCTATAACCAACACAGAGGCTTACTTTCCTGGTAATGATACTGGACACAGTCTCAGAAAGTGTTCCTTCCCTTGGAAAAGGCAATGGTAATCCAGTCGATGGTTACGGCTGTCCTGAAAACAACATGGATCTCGGTGCATCTGTGCATTTACCTTCTGGGGAAAATGGTGGCCTTTTACGAGGTGATTCAGTATGGAAGGTTTCATGCGAGGCCCTTCCAGCTGTATCTGTTGGACAAATGGTCTGGATCGCATCTTCACATACACCAAAGGATCCGTCTGTCATCAAAAGCCAGGATCTCCCTCCTTTGGTGGCTACAGACTTCCCACCTAGTTGAGGGTCGGAAGTTCGGGATTCAGAATTGGATTCTGCTAACCACAGATGCAAGCCTCAGAGGTCGGGGCGCAGTCCCCCAGGGGGTGCAGTTTCAGGGAAGATGGTCAAGTCAGGAAGTTGTCCTTCCAATAAACATCCTGGAACTCAGAGCTATATACAACGCCCTTCTGCAGGCCTCATCTCTTCTTCAGAATCAGGCCATTCAGGTCCAGTCAGACAATGTGACAGCAGTGACGTACATAAACCGACAGGGCGGAACGAAAAGCAGAGCTGCAATGTCTGAGGTGTCCAGATTTCTCCTCTGGGCGGAAAAACACGCTGTGGCGTTGTCGGCGGTCTTCATTCCGAGAGTAGACAACTGGAGAGCAAACTTCCTCAGCAGACACGACCTGCACCCGGGGGAGTAGGGCCTTCACCTGGAGGTGTTCCAGTGGTTGACACTTCAGTGGGGATATCCACAAATTGACATGATGGCCTCTCGACTCAACAAGAAGCTCAAGTGGTATTGTTCCAGGTCGAGGGACACACAAGCAGGGGCGGTAGATACTCTTACAACTCCGTGGGTCTACCAGTTGGTGTACATGCTTCCTCCTCTTCCGCTGATCCCAAGAATTCTAAATAGAATAAAAAGGGAAAAGGTTCAAGCAATCCTCATTACTCCGGACTGGCCATGAAGGGCCTGGTATGTGGATCTTCTCGAGATGCTGCTCGAAGATCCGTGGCCTCTACCTCTTCATGAGAATCTTCTGCAACAGAGCCCGTTCATTTATCAAGACTTACCGCAGAAACGTTTAACGGCATGAAAGTTGAACGCGGATACTAGCCAAGAGAGGGATTCCTGACAAGGTAATCCCGACTATGACCCAAGCCAGGAAGGGGGTAACGTCTAAACATTAAAACCGTATTTGGAAGAAATATGTCTCTTGGTGTGAAAGCAGATAGTATTCTGCAGTGGAATTTCATCTGGGACATTTCCTGCTTTTTCTGCAGTTGGGAGTGGATGTGGGCCTATGTCTAGGTTACATAAAAGTACAGATTTTGGCCTTGTCTATTTTCTTTCAGACACAATTGGATTCTTTCCCTGAGGTCCAGATGTTCTTGAAAGGTGTTCTTAACATCCAACCTCCCTTTGTGCCTCCCACGACACCTTGGGATCTCAATTTGGTTTTGCAGTTCCTCCAATTGGACTGGTTTGAACCATTACAGGAAGTTGATGTAAAGTACCTTACATGGAAGACCATCACACTGTTGGCCTTGGCTTCAGTAAGACGTGTGTCGGAGCTAGGGGCGTTGTCTAACAGGAGCCCCTACCTAACTTTCCATGAGGACAGAGCTGAACTCAGAACTCTTGATGTCTTCCTAAGGTGGTGTCTGCGTTTCACATCAACCAACCTATTGTGGTTCCTGTTGTTACTGACACCTCTTCTACGTCAAAGTCTTTGAATGTTATGAGGGCTTTGAAGGTGTATGTAAAGATAACAGCTCGTCACAGGAAATCGGACTCTCTGTTCGTTCTCTATGATCCCAAGAAAATTGGGTGTCCTACTTCATAGCAGTCAATTGCACGCTGGATCAGGCTCACTATCCAGCATGCTTATTCCACGGCAGGCTTGCCGGGTCCAAAATCTGTTCAGGCCCACTCTACTAGGATGGTGGGTTCTTCTTGGGTGGCTGCCCGGGGTGTCTCGGCTTTACATCTCTGACGAGCAGCTACTTGGTCAGGTTTGAACACATTTGCTAAGTTTTACAAGTTCGATACCTTGGCCGCTGAGGACCTTCAGTTTGGTCAATCAGTTCTGCAGGAACCTCAGCACTCTCCCACCCGGTTTGGGAGCTTTGGTACTTCCCCATGGTACTAAATGGATTCCCAGTATCCCCTAGGATGCAAGAGAAAATAGGATTTTAATTACCTACCGGTAAATCCCCTGGTGTTTGGTGCTTTCTGCACTGTTACTTGGTTAAGTATTCTGGTTTGTTCAGCTGTTGCTGTTCCTGTTTCAAGTTTGGTTAGCATAACTTTCCTCTTGTTTTGAGTATGCTGGTTCGTAATCTCACCACTTTCCTTATTTATCCTTCTCTCAAAGTATGTCCGTCTCCTTGGGCACAGTTTCCTAGACTGAGTCTGGTAGGAGGGGCATAGAGGGAGGAGCCAGCACACACTATCAATTTCTTAAAGTGCCCATGGCTCCTAGAGGACCCGTCTATAGCCCATGGTACTAAATGGATTCCCAGTATCCCCTACGGACTACGAGAAAAGGATTTACAGGTAGGTAATTAAAATCCTATTTTTTTTGTTCCTACAGTATTATTAACCTCAATAACATTCATTTCCAGTTAATTTTGACCTCCTCACTGCTCACAATATTGTTCACCAACATAGGACAAAGCCTGGCTGACTAAACTAAGCAACAGAGCAGCAGCAAAAACACACTGCAGTAATTTACAGATTAGTACTGTATTAGCAATAACCAATCATACACTAGTACAATCACAAGTACTATAAAAAGAAAATAATCCAGTACAGAAATTTCCTGAGAATCATGTGTACAATATCATTTCTCTGAAGTAGTTACCAAACAGCAAAGAAAAAAACCCCGAAACCATGTGTAAAATAGCAACAGCAGTCGTTGATGCCCCCTACACAAGTGCACATGCCTATTCTCAGTGCCCAGTCTGTATTTCCCTCCTGGATGTCCTGGGTCACTGATAACTGGCACTGACCCTTTGTGTCATCTGCAAAAAGGCATACTTTCCCTTTAATGCCACTTGCAATGTCACCAATAAAGATTTTAAAAAGCACTGGTCCAAGTATAGATCCCTGCGGTACTCCACTGGTAACATTTCCTTACTGTGAATGTACTCTATTTACTACAACTCTCTGTTTTCTATCCTGCAACCAAGGTCTTATTCATTCAACCATCTTAGTATCCAATCCCAAACTGTTGAGTTTATTTAGCAGTCTGCGATGTGGGACAGTGTCAAAAGCCTTATTAAAGTCTAGATAAGCTACATCTACAACTCCACCTTTATCTATTACTTTAGGCACACAGTGAAAAAAGTCAATAAGGTTTGTTTGATATGATCTCCCGCCAGTGAATCCATGCTGTTTGGGATCCTGTAAATTGCTGTATTTGAAGTAATCTACTGTACAACTCTTTCTTTTCAGAGTGTTCCCATCAATTCCCCTACTACTGATGTAAGGCTCACTGGTCGGTAGTTGCTTGCCTCTTCCTTGCTTCCACTTTTGTGCAGTGGGACTATGTTCGCTCTTTTCCAGTCCTCTGGAATTACTCCTGTAGCTAGTGATTGGTTGAATAATTCTGTTAGTGGTGATACCAGCACCCCTTTAAGATCTTTTAGTATCCTTGGATGTATCCCATCTGGCCCCATTGATTTATCCACTTTCAGATTTGAGAGTTTTGTTAGGACCTTCTCTGTAAATGTACTTGTTTAATTTTTCTGAACTGCAACTTAACTGTGACCCCTTCCCCTGTCTTTCAGTAGTGAATACTGAGCAAAAATAATTATTAAGATGATCTGCTATTACATTGTCTCTCTCAACAAGACTCACAGTCTCTATCTTTAGTCTTATTATTCCACCTTTTGTTTTTCTCCTTTCACTTATATACCTAAAAAAGTTTTGCCTCCTTTACCCACTGACTGGGCCATTTTCTCCTCAGCTTGTGCCTTTGCACATCTGATTGCCTTCTTAGTTTCCTTCTGTCTAACAAGATACAGTATATCTCTTTGTCTTCATTATTTTGTATCTGCTTATATTTCCTAAAACAATATTTTACTTGTGACTTTTTAATGCACTATAAATACAGGTGCATGAAATGACTAGAGACCACATCAATATAATAGAAATATGTATATAGAAAGTTTTTTTTATGTAAACATTAAATAACTTATATAAACAGACATTTAATATCACTTAAAATGACAACTTCAAACGGCATCCAGTGTTATACATAAAGAATTTATCAAATGGATTTTTTGTATAGCCACGTGACTCTTCCTGTATTAAATCCAGATATAGGCCCTCATTCCGAGTTGTTCGCTCGGTATTTTTCATCGCATCGCAGTGAAAATCCGCTTAGTACGCATGCGCAATGTTCGCACTGCGACTGCGCCAAGTAACTTTACTATGATGAAAGTATTTTTACTCACGGCTTTTTCTTCGCTCCGGCGATCGTAATGTGATTGACAGGAAATGGGTGTTACTGGGCGGAAACACAGCGTTTCAGGGGCGTGTGGCTGAAAACGCTACCGTTTCCGGAAAAAACGCAGGAGTGGCCGGTGAAACGGTGGGAGTGCCTGGGCGAACGCTGGGTGTGTTTGTGACGTCAACCAGGAACGACAAGCACTGAAATGATCGCACAGGCAGAGTAAGTCTGGAGCTACTCAGAAACTGCTAACTCGTTTGTAATCGCAATATTGCGCGTACGTCGGTCGCAATTTTAAGAAGCTAAGATTCACTCCCAGTAGGCGGCGGCTTAGCGTGTGTAACTCTGCTACATTCGCCTTGCGAGCGAACAACTCGGAATGAGGGCCATAATGTATAAATATGTCCTCATTCAATGAATTGTATCTCCAGACTAAAAACTTTGTATCTCAATGTCCATTATAATGGTTTGTATTCCTTGTGCTAGAAACTAATGCTGTTCAATGCGCCGTTCCTATTTGTTTAAGCCCTGAGAAAGAAGCTGTAATGGGCTGTGTTCTTATTAAACAAATGTCCTCCAGCAGGAGTGAGCAGTGTGCAGCCATACCTGTGATGCTCTCCACTGCTGGCCAGGACGGGTGCATCTCTGGGTGGTGAGCTCCAACCGCCAGGAAACGCTTCTGTATTGTGGCTGCGTCCGGCTTCAACACTCCTGCTCAGCTGACAGCTCCGGTCTCCAATACCTCCTTCATGATGAGCGCCTCTGGCATACAGCGTCTCAATAGCAAACGTGAATGCAGGAGGATTTTTGGGATTTACTCAGCATGAATGGTGGGTATCCACAGCAGCTGTATAAGTCCTTTGGGGGGTACAGGGGTAAATCTCTGATGAATTTCGCACCCCAGGGTGCTTCCTCATAGAATGATTCCCCCAATGTTCACTGAAAATCCTTATATTCCCATCTTCCCAATTAGACTCATATTCTCATTGGTCAAAAGGACCTACACAGGTGTAGTAGATCATGTAACACTGGATGCTTTTGTATTAACCAGCTGAATGCCAATCCTTACTTAAGATGTACTTTTCATTATTTATCTATTTATTTATTGAACATTCCGATACTGTCAAGGGGGAGCTTTCCCATAATACACAACACAATTGCAAAGATATGATATACATTCTCCCAAATAGATATATAACAATAATATAAAAAAAATATATAAAACATAAATATAAAATTCAAACAGACAAATATAAAAAAAAACACAGGTCCTAAGTTGGAATTGAACCCAGAGCTTGCTTGTTCCCAAGCAGTTATCTAAACCACTAGCCCATATGCTAGCTTGATGCAGGAAACCACTTTTTTAACATCCCTATAGTGCTAATCTCATGAAGATCTTCATTTGAACTGGAGTTTCTGCAAAACACACAGAGATAAAAAAAACCAAAAAAAAAACCTCCTACTTTCCTTGCATATTTATGATAATGGGCTAATGGCTGTAGTAATTCTATAATTAAATTTAAATGTGTATATATATTTTCCTATAGATTAGATTATTTGTATGCAATTATTATTCATTAGCGCCTAGATAAGTTTGGTGATTATATTTCCTAAAAGCCATCTCTTTTGCTTTCACAATTCTTGTTACTTCTTTGTAAACCCCACTGGTTTCCCTTTCCTTGTGTTTTTCCTGACACTTTTGATACGAAAGTCTGTTGCCTTTAATATTGCACTTTTTAATGTTTCCCACCTCTCCTGCACTGCTTCCAAGTTCCGCCACTCTGCCAAAGAATTGCTTACACATTTGGTAATTTCTGGTGCACTTACTTTTGGGGTACATGACTTGTCTCTAAAATGAATTCTCTTCCTACCAGATATGGTGGCCAATTCCAGGATCAGGATCGGAGGGATCCCGGGATTTGGGACAAAAATTGGCTGGTATTCAATGCCGGGATTGGAAGCTCCAATCCCAGGGATTTGGGGATTGGCCATCCCCTTTGAGCAGCGTTGAGCATCCTTAGGAGGCTCAGATGCTGTCCATCTCCCCCTGCCCCCAGCTGTGTGCACTGCACAGCGTAATGTGAAGCCAGAGGTCACGCTGCACAGCCTGCCCCCCACCGTCCAGACCCCACCTCCTGTACTACCCTGCACTGCACCTCACCGCTCCGCAGAAAGAGGTCCCACCCGCCCACTCAATCAGCTGAGGGTGAGTTATGTGGGCTGGGTAGGGCAGGGGCTACACACATTTAAAAGAACCAATCCAAGGTTGGTATCCCGACAATCCCGGGATTGCTCATTTTTTAATCCCGATACCCAGGATTGAAAAAAAGGGCCCGGTATTGGACTCCGTACTACCAGATAATATTTAAAAGTTTCTAAATCCATTTGACAGCAAGTGTCTTCTTCTTACAGTTACCAGGCAATGGTTTTCTGGTCAAGTATGGATTTCTACTCAGCAGGTTGTTCCTCCCCCCTTATTAACAGCTCTAAGGCCAATGCCAGATGCCTGCGACATTTCATAGATTAAAGATCGCTTTACTATTATATTAAATAATAATGATATAATAATATTACTCCGTTAATTTGATCCTGTCTAATGTCTTTGATCTTGGAATTTTAGTCCTTAGTTCAACTATTATAGCACATTGCTGTGTTTTGCTTTTTCTTTTGAGAATTTGCTCAGTTGTGACTGATCTCAATTCATAATGTGGGTTTAAAGATTGCCCCAAACTAAAGTACCAGCCAATCAGCTCCTATTGGCCATGTTACAGGCTGTGTTTGAAAAATTACAGTTGCGAGTTCTCTCCACTTTATCTCTCTCCAAGCTTTGATCATTTTCCCCCATAGAACCTAGCCCAGATATTTAGCCATTGTTGGTCCTATTGTGTAATTACGCCTCTGTAGCACCAACTGATGTCTATGGGCCTAATTCAGACCTGATCGCAGCAGCAATATTTTTCTCTAATGAGCAAAACCATGTGCACTACAGGGGGGGCTAATATAACATGTGCAGAGAGGGTTAGATTTGGATGGGGTGTGTTCAAAGTGAAATCAATAATTGCAGTGTAAAAATAAAGCAGCCAGTATTTACCCTGCACAGAAACAAAATAAACCACCCAAATCTAACTCTCTTGGCACGTGTTACATCTGCCCTACCTGCAGTGCACATGGTTTTGTCCATTAGAGAAAGATTTTGTTGCTGCGATCAGGTCTGAATCAGGCCCAATGTAGGGGGGGCTGCCAATCAAGTATACAAATTCCGGGTATGTGTGACGGCGGGTTCCTGGCATTGAGATGCCCGGCGAGGGAGGTGATCTGGGGTGCGAGCGCAATGAAGCCCCTTGCGGGCCTGGTGGCGAGCTGCACCCACCACAAGTTCTATTCCCACTCTATGGGTGTCGTGGACACCAATGAGTGGGAATAGCCCCTGTTGGTCAGCATTCCAACCGTTGGGATAGTGAGGGTCCGGGATCTAGGTGCCGGTATTGTGACCGGTGATCTCCTGACCACCGGTCACACAACTACACCCCCAATTTACAACATCCAAAAGTATACATGGTAAATTACAAAACAAAACTATTTCTTGAAAGGAGGATCTGTCAATTTTCCTTTATGAGGTTACCAACTTATTTCAGGATTGGCTAGGCATCAATGGGTTTGTTTAACTTTAAAGGCAATGGGACTGGGCCAGATACTCAGACTTCTTCATTCAAAGTTTTTAACCCTTTTACATTTACCTTCTTTTATATGTCATCTCTTTTTGCCTCTTTTCTCATCACCACTGGTTCTGTAATAATGTCATTACAGATGAGGACAGGTTCTGGCAGGAATCTTGTTAATCTGCTCTTTTTTTCCCTTAGGTTACATACAAAGTGTTTTATCTCATAGAGTTTATTTGTACAAACAGTAATTAAGTGCATTTGGCGTTTATCCACTTGTGAGGAGTTTGTATATCAGAATCTAGGCGCAATACTAAACAGCACGTGTAGTTTCTCATTTGGATTGGATATTATGTTCCGAATAGAACAGTATACTGCTCAGGGATTGCACGCGAGCATCGTAAACATAAACCTAGATTTAGTGAGATTTTTATATCCTTCTCCCTCCTGGATGAACTAGATTAGATTATACTGGTTTCTGTATGTGCACTAACAACAAAAATGGCCACACACATATCTCATAAATGTGATGCAAATTATGTAGTAACTGATGTCCTCCTCTTCTTGTGCATGATTAAACATACTGTATATTGCAGCAAATAACAGAGAGAGAGAGAGAGAGAGAGAGAGAGAGAGAGAGAGACTCTTGCATGGTAAATAAAAGGTATCTGCTTTTAATATAATGTGGAATAATTTGAGTGGTGGAAAGAGAATGCAAGATAAGAGTGTAAAGGTATCCCCTATCTATAATGGTTACACAAACTTTCTTTATCTATTTCTCTCTAGTGCCTCCACCCAAATCTTGGGTTCCCATTTCTAATTTCTGGGGTGGACTTAGGAACACCCTTGAATAGTAATACCCCTTTCAGACTGCCTGAGGCGGATCGCATATGGGAGCTTGACACGGGGACTCCCAGTGTGCGCCCCGCCTCAGCCGCCCCACTGCCGCTGTCTTCAACTCGGCATATTGCTAGGTTGGTGACACCAGTGGGGCACGGAGGGGGCGGCACTTGGAGATCACATGATCTCCAATCGCCACCCGCACACACACAGTGAACGGGAAATGGGTTGCATTGACCTGACTCCCATTTATACCGCACAGCGAGCCGGGTTGAACATGAGTTCAACCCGGCTTGCAACCAGGGTTGAAATACAGGGTCGCTCGAACCAGTATTTCAACCCTTGCATCTTTCAGACTGCATCTGAACATGGGTTACGCGCGCTCATGTGCCAATAGCCTGTGTTCATAGGTGGCGGTCTGAAAGGGATATAAGTAAAAGTTCTTAATTGAATGTAGTAAAATAACTACCTATGTATCCTGATGACGGGTTGACATAAACCCAAAACGTTGATAGAAAGGATTTGATGTGATGTTTTCATTATAAGTCCACTGAGTACCGCCCTCTGCATATATATGAAATTCTCTTGACTGGCATCTTGGCATGATTACACCGCTCAACAATCTGTTTTTTTTTTCCCCTATAGTAAAGGATCATTGAATGAATTTAGGGTAATTTGAGGGTGCTGATTCCAAATATGCCATTGGTTTTCCCAGATTGGCTCTATTTTATGATATATTGCATATACTGTACCCTGAAATTGCATTTTTCCCATAAGCGCTTTAGACCTGCTTGTCTTATTAGTTGTGGTTTGCTCTTCATTGTGTACTTACTGCATCTGATACTTTTTTTTATTTACATGTTTATTAATTCACAAACATCATTTTCCTGATGTATTTTGTTACATTTGTGGTGAATACACATTTTTCAAGCAAAGAAAAGACATCAATGAATTTGTGAAGCAAGCCTATCTTGCATATTTTGGTATAAAGTTTGGTGATCAAGATAAGACTCTGGGCTCCCCACAAAGACTGTGTCACAGTCACTTGGACAGATTCCCAGTTAATTTAGGAGACTACAGTGAGGATCAAGTTGAGAGATTTCACCAGGACATAAAAGTGATGGAGGAGAGGTATCAAGGTAGATGGGACAGACATAAGTTTACCATGTTTATATGTTGTTTCATCAAATAAATATTCATTTTGAGTGTCCTGAGTTTATTTTGAAGAAGTGATTTGTAGTAATTTTTATATGTTAAGCTACACAGTTCTGCATATTCAAAACTTAATATGCATTTTACTGTTCTTAATGGGGTACCCAATTATTTCAAAAAGTAGAGCAAATCTGGGGAAACCAATGTCATATTCAGAATTACCAATGTCATATTCAGAATCAGCACCCTCTAATCACCCTAAAAAGACTGAAATATTCTTGACTATAGGCATAGTGTTGACCAGTGTTATGGATGAAGAGAGTTCCGACCATTCAGTTGCAGTATATATATATATATATATATATATATATATATATATAAAATTCATAATTCATATATATGAAATCATAGTTTCGTAGGGCACAAACACATTTCCTGAGACACATTAATACTAGAGATTAGCGGGTTCGGTTCCTCGGGAACCGAACCCCCCCCGAACTTCACCTATTTTACACGGGTCCGAGGCAGCATCGGATCTTCCCGCCTTGCTCGGTTAACCAGAATGCGCCCGAACGTCATCATCCCGCTGTCAGATTCTCGCGAGATTCATATTCTATATAAGGAGCCGCGCGTCACCGCCATTTTCACTCGTGCATTGGAGATTGAACGGAGAGGACGTGACAGCGTTCTCTCCCTGATAACCTCCGTAATCTGTGCTCAGTGTGCTGCAAATATCTGTACTCAGTGTGCTGCAAATAATCTGTGCTCAGTGTGTTGAAAATATCTACGTTCTCTGCCTGACAACACTCCATATCTGTGCTCAATGTGCTGCAAATATCTGATCAGTGTGCTGCATTGTGCGTACTGGGGACCACCAGTATATAATAATTATAGTAGTACAGTACAGCAGGCCATTGCTGTATCTTGCAGCTCTCTGTCACTGAAAGTATCCATTCCATATCTGTGCGGCATTTTTGTGAGCAGTATATATAGTAACACAGTGCAGCATTTTGGTGACTAACAGTATATAGTTGTACAGTAGGCCATTACTGTATCTTGCAGCTCTGTGTCACTGCAAGTATCCATTCCATATCTGTGCAGCATTTTTCTGAGCAGTATATATAGTATTACAGTGCAGCATTTTGGTGACCAACAGTATATAAGCACATGAGGGAAGAGGGCCCTGCTCGTGAGAGTTTACAATCTAAAGGGGATTGGTAGACAGACATGGGTGACACAGATGGGGTATATAGAGAACATGGAACAGAGGGTTAGGATGAGATTTGGCTGGGTTTGGTGAAGAAGTGGACCCCCAGAAGGCACAAGTCAATACTTAACATTGCAACATTTTACTGGGCTATGCAGGAGAAAATTAAAAATAGGGGGAAAAAAAAAGAAAAGAATCGATAACTTCTACCGCTTTCAAAAAGGTAAATGGAAGCTGAAATAATGGACAACTACCTCATGGAAGCCAGATACAGTATACCAAACAGTACTTAACAGAGTTAGGAATGAGTGCGTATGAAATACAGTAACATTTTGTCATAATATTTCAGAAACTGCATGGCTGGTCTCTTGCACCCTTTTGCTCTAATACACCACCTGCTTTAGGATTTATATTCAAAAACATTATGTCTCCATAATCCCAAAAAGTCAGTATTCTTGGAAAGTGGTTTGATCCTTTGTAAGGGAAAGAGAACAAACGTTCTCAAACAACGGTTTCTCAATTTCTTTTTCCTCTGGGAAGGGATTGTGGATTCGCAGGAATATCTGAGCATTTCTATAATCAGAAAGCAGCGACTTTCTACAAATGTTTACAAATAATTCCAGTGATTTTGTCATTTTCTTCCAGTGATTTGGACCAATAATACCATTGATTAGAACGAATAATTACAGTGATTTTGTCATTTTCTTCCAGTGATTTGGACCAATAATACCATCGATTAGAACGAATAATTACAGTGATTTTGTAATTTTCTTACAGTGATTTGGACAAATAATACTATTGATTAGAACAAATAATTGCTGTGATATTGAGGTGTTTGTGTCGCTTAGCTTAGCCGTCCAGCTACCACAGTGCACCTCTTTTTCTCTTTTCTTTGCATCATGTGCTGTTTGGGGCCAATTTTTTTAAGTGTCATCCTGTCTGACACTGCAGTGCCAATCCTAGATGGGCCAGGTGTTTGTGCCGCCCTCTTGGGTCGCTTTGCTTAGTCATCCAGCGACCTTTTCACAATTTTAGGACTAAAAATAGTATTGTGAGTTGTGAGGTGTTCAGAATAGACTGGAAATCAGTGGAAATTGTGGTTATTGAGGTTACTAATACTATAGGATCAAAATGACCCCCAAATTCCATGATTTAAGCAGTTTTTGAGGGGTTTTTGAAAAAACACCCGAATCCAAAACACACCCGAATCCGACAAAAAATTTTCAGGGAGGTTTTGCCAAAATGCGTCCGGATCCAAAACACGGCCGCGGAACCGAATCCAAAACCAAAACACAAAACCCGAAAAATGTCCGGTGCACATCTCTAATTAATACCTAGATCTAGACACACCTTTATAACTTACAATATGATTTTGGTACAATATTTAAAATATCTCCTCTGAAAGATAAGTCTAGCTCAATGCCAGTCCCTTACTGCTACAGAGGCGATATGCTAATTGTAATGCACAATATCACTGGTTTGCAAATCATCCTATTATTCACTTAGGGCTGGGAATGAAATGAGTGAAGATCATCTCCCTGACTTAGATTGTACATATTTTATATGTTTATTAATAGAACCTTTATGTCATTACTGTAATTAAAGGGTTATGTTTTGTGCAGTTTCCATAGCTGCTTGTTTTGTGTATGTGTATGCTAATTTAGGAGTGGGCCACACCCTTTTCACAATGTCAAATTTGATTTTGAGGCTCTATTAAAACTTTTATCAAAAAAGGACAAACAAACAGTTAAAGGCTAACTAGGTTTCTTTTAGTTTGTCCTTTTTTAAAATTCAATAAATACACCAGACATTTTGAATGAGGTTATTATAAAAAAATATTGGTTTACCATGCCAATATGCATTTCATTCACTTCAATCACCCAGTCTGTATTTAGATATGGGATAGTACATTGCCTACTAAAATATATGGGTATTAGAAGTCACAGAAGAGATCTCTAAAGCTGTAGGAGGATTACTGTTACACAGGCCATCTGAATACAATTGACAAGTACAGTACATAGGACTTTCAGATTGCAAGCACTCACTCTTGTACTGTATAATATTGTCATAAACCCACACTCACCTGCGAGTGGGCAATGTCCCTGATCCTTGGTGATTGCCAGGCATTCAAGTTGCATTTCATGGATGGTAGCTGTTGTAGTTGTTTCTATATATATCTACTGTAGGTACTGGCTACTACTATATATTACAGTGATCACCTGTGGTCAATACCCAGACCTGTGGAGTCTAGACACAGTTGTTATGTTACTGCTTGTGAAGACATGGAGAAACAACATATATAAGCATAGGATGCTATACCCCCAACATGACATAATCTTGTTACGATCATAATACAACTTTTGGATATTTTAAATCCATTTGTGATCTTCATTGCAAGGGGCACGGCCACCGTGGTAATGTGCATTGAGTAACTAGGCAGGATCCCTAATCTTTCTGACATTTATTCTAAAGCACAAAATCCACTTGTGTTCCTTAAATCCTTGTCTATCAAATAATTCCATATACCAAATCTAATCATTTATGGCAATATTAAGATTTATAAAGTACTCTTCATATAATTCCTGTATTTACAGGTAGAGGAATATCGTATTAAAAAAAACATTTCAGCATATTCAAATGCACAATTCAATCAGACAACTAGTTACACAAATAAAAAAGACAGGATCAGTGGGATGACCATACACATCTGAGCAATCATGACATCTCTGTGTGAAAGGGTTTATAAAGACAAAACCACCTGGTCTAAAAATGACCATTCAGGACACCAAGTTCTACCACTGCATTTACATTATCTGACATTCTTAGGAAGTCTTCTTTTACTTGTTTATTTAGCTCAAAATGGAAATGCAACATAATTAAATCAGCCCTAATGTAAACCAAACAATCCCCAGCTTAAATGTAGCATTAAATATAAAAAGCTTATCCAGAATGGATATTATTTAAGAACACAAACACAGAACCTTGTTAAATGGAGCTTAATATGACAAAAAGTCATAAAAAGGTGGCAAAACATAACAGCCAAAAAATAATGCAAAACATATTTTTTTTAATACATACAACATGAATAAAATAATAATAATAATAATAATAATAATAATAATAATAATAATAATAATAATTCTGCTGCCTGCAACATTCTTGTATTTATGGACAATTCATCAGTAAAGTTTGATTCTCAAGAGCTGGCAATTTAAATAATCATTTTCTGGCTTTCCTTGGAACCTCCCTAAAAGAAGTATATTGATATGCTAATTACTGTACACTAAACATGGAAGGATTTTCTGCTCATGTGCACAGGAAACATGCTATATGGATTTCTTAGGGGAATACATAATCTCCTTATGTTCCTTATTGTGGTACCATTTACCATTAACAAATGTCTGCATACTGTAGTTCCACTTCAGATTACAAATATGTGAAGACTTGTCCCCAAATATGTACTATAATAAAATGTATTGTTATGATGTATTTTGCCTATGGGGAGTAGGTCTATCCTTGTAGGTACCACAGCAATCATCCTTTATAGTCATAGTATCATAGTTACATAGTTGTTGAGGTTGAAAAAAGTATATCGAGTTCAACCTGTATTATAAAAATTTATATCAATTAAATGCTATATCTTTGGATATTTTTTTCTGCAGAGTAATAGGTCATAGTTGATATGCTGATCTCATCATTGTGACTGTGACACCAGGCATCTCTGAGTAACAATCTAAATTGGGTGACCAATAACAATCCTCTGACACACATTAGTCATTTGTTTTCTTGTAGCCTCATCTGACTAGTGTTGAATGCAGAAAGCATCCTAGTGATCCTACAATACACAGAGCATAGTTGTGCAAGTTTACTTCATGGATGATCCTCAAACCTTCAAAAGTAGTCACACATTGTCACAAAAATACATTTTATCAGAAGGCATATATCTGTAATAACAAGCTATAACAAACAATTCTGATGATAAAGCAGGAAGGATCTGGGGCCCAGAGGTGAAGGGTCAATGGTCTGCATACAGCCCTAGGACAGCCTATCTCAGAGTCTCAGAGCCTCCTGGTGACATCCCCCCCCCCCCCCCCGCCCCCCATAGAATGCAGATAGCATCCTGGTGGCCTCTGTATATATAAACTATCTTTCTGGCCTCTACACAATACAGGGCATTGGAGTGGCCACTATAAATACAGAGCGCATCCTAGTAGCATCTGTAAAATAAAGAGATGGCTCTAGTAACTTTGATACAGGATTCTTCTTTCTCTATGTAATACAGAGAGCATTTGCTTGGCTTCTTTACAATACAGATAGCGTCTTTCTAACCTCTACACAATACAAGGAGCATTGGAGTGGCCTCTATAAATACATAGAAAATCCTAGTAACCTCTATCTCTAGAGCTTGTGATACAGAATGCATTCTAGTGACCTCTATAAGAGGCAGATTTCTTGTGTACAAATTAAGCTGGGTATACAACTAAAGATTTATCTGTCCAATCTGTCTGGTGGGAAGAAAAATCTGGTAATGAACAGTATGGGATTAAATGACAATCAATCATTTGCTCTCAAATGCTGGAAAACAGACAATGGTCATTCATACACATTAGTTAAATCTATTTGATTTAACATATTAATCTGAACAATGGGGGTCATTCCGAGTTGTTCGCTCGCAAGGCGATTTTAGCAGTATTGCACACGCTAAGCCGCCGCCTACTGGGAGTGAATCTTAGCATCTTAAAATTGCGAACGAAAGATTCGCAACATTGCGAAAAGACATCTCTGTGCAGTTTCTGAGTAGCTCGAGACTTACTCGGCATCTGCGATCAGTTCAGTGCTTGTCGTTCCTGGTTTGACGTCACAAACACACCCAGCGTTCGCCCAGACACTCCTCCGTTTCTCCAGCCACTCCCGCGTTTTTCCCAGAAACGGTAGCATTTTTTCCCACACGCCCATAAAACGGCCTGTTTCCGCCCAGAAACACCCACTTCCTGTCAATCACATTACGATCGCCTGAGCGATGAAAAAGCCGTGAGTAATATACCAAACTTCTTAGCAAATTTACTTGGCGCAGTCGCAGTGCGGACATTGCGCATGCGCACTAAGCGGAAAATCGCTGCGATGCGAAGAAATTTTCCGAGCGAATGACTCGGAATGACCCCCAATAGCTTTTGTCCGTTTTAAAGCATTTGGGAGCAAATGGTTGCTTGTCATTTGCTCCCATACTGTACAATATCAGCAGATTTTTGTTCCAACAGGACAGATAAATCTTTAGTATAGACTTTTATAAAGTCTTGTTAAGGGACAAAATGTGTGAGACAATGTAATATTTTGCTTGTGGACATTTTTATTAATTGCAGTCCCGAGATTGTATATATGTCAGCACCGTGACTCGTTATTATTCAGATTTGGACACACAGTTGGCTTTCATACTGCTGATACAAAATCCAGCTACTATTAAGCTGGCATTATCAAGCATCCCATGGAAGTTCAAGCATCACATAGGTGGCACCCTAACCGCAACCCCTAACAATAGAAGTTCAAGCATCACATAGGTGGCACCCTAACCGCAACCCCTAACAATAGAAGTTCAAGCATTCCATAGGTGCCACCCTATCCGCAACCCCTAACAATAGAAGTTCAAGCATCACATAGGTGGCACCCTAACAGCAGACACTAACAATGGAAGTTCAAGCATTCAATAGGTGCCACCCTAACAGCATACCCTAACAATGGAAGTTCAAGCATCCCATAGATGCCACCCTAACAGCAGCCCCTAACAATGGAAGTTCAAGCATCCCATAGGTGTCACCCTAACAGCAGACCCTAACAATGGAAGTTCAAGCATCCCATAGATGCCACCCTAACAGCAGCCCCTAACAATGGAAGTTCAAGCATCCCATAGGTGCCACCCTAATATCAGACCCTAACAATGGAAGTTCAAGCATCCCATAGGTGCCACCCTAACAGCAGACCCTAACAAAAGAAGTTCAAGCATCTCATTGGTGCCACCCTAATAGCAGACCCTAACAATGGAAGTTCAAGCATCCCATAGGTGCCACCCTAACAGCAGCCCCTAACAATGGAAGTTCAAGCATCCCATAGGTGTCACCCTAACAGCAGACCCTAACAATGGAAGTTCAAGCATCCCATAGGTGCCACCCTAATATCAGACCCTAACAATGGAAGTTCAAGCATCCCATAGGTGCCACCCTAACAGCAGACCCCAACAAAAGAAGTTCAAGCATCTCATTGGTGCCACCCTAATAGCAGCCCCTAACAATGGAAGTTCAAGCATCCCATTGGTGCCACTCTAACAGCAGACCCTAACAATGGAAGTTCAAGCATCCCATTGGTGCCACTCTAACAGCAGACCCTAACAGTGGAAGTGTGGATGATTTCTGTTTTTTCAGCTAATTATCTCCAGGAAAAGTTTAAGTCTGAACATAGGTTGTTATCCACTGAATGGGACAATGTTTTCTGGATTTCAAGTATACCAAATGCCATTATAATTACTGCAGCATTTTTTCCTAGTGTATTTACAGTTGTGCTCATAAGTTTACATACCCTAGCAGAATTTGTGATTTTCTGTCCATTTGTCAGAGAATATGAATGATAACTCACAAATTTTGCTTTCACTCATGGTTAGTGGTTGGTTGAAGCCATTTATTGTCAAACAACGGTGTTTACTCTTTTTAAATCATAATGCTAGCCTCCAGGTTCATTCTGACGATGAGCTGCTCAACTGTAGCGTGTCGGTCGGCCCTCATGCACCTTCGTAGCTGGCGTTCACCTCACACATCAATGGCACGTGGTACTCCGCAGTTTGTTTAGTCATGATACACCTTAGGATCATGCGAACAGTTCACAAACTGCGCTGTTTCAGAAATACTGCCACCCTTGGCCCGAAAACCCATAATCATCCTATTTTGCAACTCTGATAAATCGCCCCTTTTACCTATGACAGCAATGAGTGATCTGTGTGCAGACGGCCTATCGCACACTTTATATACCCACCAAGCCAGCACACAACATGTGACGTACTTTGTGGGCTATGCGCTGCCAACGTCAAATGAAGGAGGTGGTCATAATAATGTGACTCGACCGTGTATATTTACATTGAATAACTAAAACCAATACTGTTACTTTTATAATATATGTACATAGCCATGTCTTGATATTTATTTATTAACAGTTTCCTATATAGCGCAGCAAATTCTATTGCACTTTGCAACTGGACACAATTAGAAGACAAAACTGGGTAAAAACAAACAGTCATAGAGGGAGGAGGGCCCTGCTCGCAAGCTTACAATCTATGTGGAAATAGGCATTGATACACGAGGTTAGGTGCTATCTATTGCATACAGTAGTTGTCCACCAGATTGCAAAGGTTCTTGGTGGGCTGCGTGATATCACATCACAGAAGTGATGAACCAGGGTCAGGAGGATGGGAGCGTAAAGAAAGAAAATATGTGTGGGATATGTGTGTATTGTTCTGTGGGGATATCATTGGATAGGAAAGCTATGAAGGTAATGTGAGCGGTTCTGGAATTTGATAAGCTTGTCTGAAATGGTGAGTTTTCAGGGAACGCTTGAAAGTTTGGAGACTAGAGGGGAGTCTTATTGTACGTGGTAGGGCATTCCACAGAGTGGGTGCAGCCCGCAGAAAGTCCTGTAATCATGCATGGGAGCAAGCAATGAGTGTGGATGAGAGACGTAGATCTTGCGAAGAGCGAAGGGACCGGGTTGTGAGATACTTTGAGATAAGTGAAGAGATTTATGTTGGTGTAGTATGGTTAATAGCTTTCCATGTAAGTAACAGTATTATATATTAAATAACGGTAGAACAGCCAATGGAGGGACTGACAAAGTGGGTCTGCAGACGATAAACGTCTAGCGAGGAATATTAGCCTCGCAGCTGCATTCAAAATGGATTGTAATGGTGAGAGTCTCTTCTTCGTAAGACCAGTAAGAAGACTATTGCAATAATCAATGCGGGAGATAATGAGAGCATGGATTAGTGTTTTAGCAGTGTCTTGTGTAAGGTATGATCGTATTTTGGATATGTTTCTTAGATGCATGTAACATGATTTTGAGACAGATTGAATGTGTGGAGCACAGGACAGTTCTGAGTCAAGTATGACACCCAGGCAGCGAGCTTGTGGTGTAGGGTTGATTGTAAAGTTCTCAACAGTGATAGAAATATCAGGTTGGTAACTGCTATTGGCCGGTGGAAATATAATTAACTCTGTTTTAGAAATGTTAAGTTTGAGGTGGCGAGATGACATCCAAGATAAAATGGCAGAGAGGCATTCAGTGACCCGACCCAATACAGATAGAGACAAATCAGGGGAGGATAGGTAGATTTGAGTATCATCTGCGTACAGATGATACTGAAATCCAAGAGAACTGGTTAGTTTCCCAAGAGATGAGGTATAGATTGAGAAAAGCAGAGGACCTAAGACCGAGCCTTGCGGTACTCCAACTGAAAGAGGTAGCGAAGAGGAGGTGGAATCAGAGAAGCGAACACAATTGGATAGGTAGGATAGGAATCAAGAGAGGGCCGTGTCCTTAAGACCCATGGACTGCAGTGTTTGTATGAGAAGAAAGTGGTCAACAGTGTCAAAAGCAGCAGAGAGATCTAGAAGAATGAGTAGTGAGTAATGGCCTTTAGACTTCGCAGTGACTAGATCATTCACTACTTTAGTCAGTGCTGTCTCTGTGGAGTGTTGGGAGCGAAAGCCTGATTGATGTGGGTCCAATAAGTTATAGGAGTTAAGAAAGTGTGTGAGGCCAGTGTAGGCAAGTTTATTAAGTAGCTTGGAGAGACATGGGAGCTGAGAGATTGACAGTAGTTTGAGAGAGAGTTAGGGTCAGAATTTTGTTTTTTTCAGAATGGGAGTAATCACTGCATGCTTGAACAGTGAAGGAAAGATACCAGTAGAGAGAGAGAGATTACAGATGTTAGTTAAGGTTGGGATGAGCACAGGAGACAGACCTTTACTTATTTGTGAGGGTATAGGATCAAGAGGAGAGGCAGTAGAGTAGCAGGATGAGAAGAGTGTTGATACTTCATCTTAATTAGTGGGATCAAATGAAGAGAAAGTGCCAGAGAGTTCAGGTAAGGAATTGAGTAGATCACTGGTTGAGGAAGAGCATACCATTTCATCTTGGATCTTGTCAATCTTGTCCTTGAAGTAGTAAGCAAGATCTTGTGCCTTGATTGTGGCTGGTGGGTTTGGTGAAAGACGGTTGAGAAGTGATTTAAATGTATGTAAAAGTCGTTTGGGGTTAGAGGCTCGAGCAGAGATGAGAGTTTGGAAATATGTTTGCTTGGCAGTGTCCTGAGCATTACAATAAGAGTGGTAGAAAGTCTTATATGTGAGGAAGTCACTTGGAATACGAGATTTACGCCACTGGCGTTCAACTTTATGTGACAGTTTTTGTAGGTGTCTTGTTACTTTGGAGTGCCACAGTTGACAGCTAGGTCTACAGTGAGTGTGATGAGTAGATGGAGCCACTTCGTCAAGGGCTATCTCTAGAGTCTGGTTCAGGTGTAATACAGCCATCTCAGGAGAAGTGAATGCAGAAATAGGTGAAAGCTGATATAATATTCTGCCTATCTTTTTCTATATTTACATTTATTAGCCTAGTTCTTTTTTTTTTTTTTAATGGCTATGTTCAATTACAGGGTGTCGCACAAACTTTTTGTTGGATACTGAAGCTCTGTCTATAAATACCAAATGTAATGACTGTGTATATAAGATTGTACCACTAATTATGGGTTTACAGTGTACTCTAGGGCCTTATATTGTTGTGCTTTTCTATACATATGAAAATAAGTACAGATAACAGTGCTGCCCAGAACACAAGGGATTCCAAACTTTCACTAAAATAAAAAAAACTCTAAAGTTTTAGCTGCAAGAAACCTGCAAATAGAAGATAAAATTAAAACATGTAAATATTTTATTAGATATAATTAAAAATAAGTAGTGCAGCGATAATTCTCCTGTAATTATGGAGTGCTGAAGCAAATGTCAACAGTACAGTCTGGGTCACTGTGAGGACTCATTCTGAAGTGGGTATTTGTATAGTAATGATATGTCTCCATACTATTATTCATATGAGCAATAAAACATATATACTCTACATTAACATCTAGCAGCAGCCACTTTTGACAGTTCTGATTCTTCAGTTACATTATGCTCACAATCTACTGACCCTAATTTGTGACTCTGGAAGTTTTTGCAAGGAATAATGGGGATAATTCAGACCTGATCGTAGCAGCATATTTGTTAGCAGTTGGGCAAAGCCATGTGCACTGCAGGGGAGGCAGATATAACATGTGCAGAGAGAGAGTTAGATATGGGTGGGGTGTGTTCAAACTGAAATCTAATTTGCAGTGTAAAAATAAAGCAGCCAGTATTTACCCTGCACAGAAACAAAATAACCCACCCAAATCTAACTCTCTCTGCAAATGTTATATCTGCCCCCCCTGCAGTGCACATGGTTTTGCTCAACCGCTAACAAATTTGCTGCTACGATCAGGTCTGAATTACCCCCAATGAGTGAGAAGGACAGGACATAGGCCAAAATGTGCGAGAAGAATGGATAAGGGGGATAGAACTGATATCTTACTGCCGCCTTTCAGTCCATTGATCTCTTACTATATACTACAGTTCATATACAGTCAGGGGCGTCAGAACAATTTTCAGTTGGGGGGGCAAGATAAAATCTCAATTTGGCGCCCCTAATTTATCGCCACCTTAGACAGGTCACTTGTACCTGTATGAAACTCTATGGAGTAGCAGTGAGTGAGTGACCTTTTATATACATTATGTCTGGTAGAGCTCCCTTACACACAATATGCCTGGTAACGGGCCTAATTCAGATCTCATTGTAGATGTGCAAAATTTAGCACATCTACGATCAGTTTCTCAGATATGCGGGGGAACGTCCAGAACAGGGCTAGTCCACCCAGCATGTCTGGCTCTCCTCCCCCCCCCTCCCCCCGCACGGGTACAAAACCATTGCTTAGCGGTGATGATTTTGCACCTGGCTAGTATATCCCAATGCAGCCGCCGCGCTCCGCCCCCACAACGGACTGGACACACCTGTGTTGTCTGGACCACACCCAGCCAACGGTGTTCTTACGCCGTTAGCACGCCCTCTCCCACCCCACAACCACCTCTGCCTGTCAATCAAGCAGAGGTGACCGCAGCCCAGAGATGCTGTCAGCATCTCACTGGGCTACTGCACTCCACAAAGGGATTCAGACTGCGATCACTGCCACTGCAGCAATCCAGTCTGAATTACCCCCAAAGCCCCTTATATACATTATGTCTGGTAGAGCCTCTTACACACATTATGCCTGACAGAGCCCATTATATACACTGTAGAGTGTCCCCAGTGCCAGATATACATATATGCCCCCAGTACCAGATATACATATATGCCCCCCGTGCCAAATATACATATATGCCCCCCCCGTGCCAGTATACATATATGATATATATATATATATATATATGCCCCCAGTGCCAGTTATACATATATACCCCCAGTGCCAGTTATACATATATGCCCCCAGTGCCAGTTATACATATATGCCCCAAGTGCCAGATATACATATATGCCCCCAGTGCTAGATATACATATATGCCCCCAGTGCCAGATATACATATATGCCCACGTGCCAGATATACATATATGCCCCCTGTGCCAGATATACATTTATGCCCACAGAGTTAGATATACATATATGCCCCAGAGCTAGATATACATATATGCCCCCAGAGCTAGATATACATATATGCCCCAGAGCCAGATATACATATGCCCCCAGTGCCAGATATACATATATGCCCCCCAGTGCCAGATATACATATATGTCCCCAGTGCCTGATATACATGTATGCCCCCAGTGCCAGATATACATATATGCCCCCCAGTGCCAGATATACATATATGTCCCCAGTGCCTAATATACATATATGCCCCCAGTGCCAGATATACATATATGTCCCCGGAGCCAGATATACATATATGCCCCCAGAGCCAGATATACATATATGCCTCAGAGCCAGATATACATATGTCCCCAGTGCCAGATATACATATATTCCCCCAGTGCCAGATATAAATATATATGCCCCCAGTGCCAGATATACATTTATGCCCCCAGAGCCAGATATACATATGTCCCCAGCGCCAGGTATACATATATGCCCACAGAGCCAGATATACATATATGCCCCCAGAGCCAGATATACATATATGCCCCAGAGCCAGATATATATATATATATATATATATATGTCCCCAGTGCCTGATATACATATATGTCTGCAGTGCCAGATATACATATATGCCCCAGAGCTAGCTATACATACAGTACATGCCCCCAGAGCCAGTTAGAAATAGATGCCCCACAGCCAGATATACATATATGCCCCCAGTGCCAGATATACATATATGCCCCCAGTGCCAGATATACATATATGACCCCAGTGCCAGTTATACATATATGCTCCCAGTGCCAGATATACATATATGCCCCAGAGCCAGATATACATATGTTCCCAGTGCCAAATATACAAAAATGCCCCCAGTGCCAGATATACATATTCGCCCCCAGTGCCAGATATACATATATGTCCCCAGAGCCAGTTATACATATATACCCCCAGTGCCAGTTATACATGTATGCCCCAGTGCCAGTTATACATGTATGCTCTCAGTCCCAGATATACATATATGCCCCCAGTGCCAGATATACATATATGCTCCTAGTGCCAGATATACATATATGCCCCCAGAGCCAGTTATACATATATACCCCCAGTGCCAGTTATACATGTATGCCCCAGTGCCAGTTATACATGTATGCTCTCAGTCCCAGATATACATATATGCCCCCAGTGCCAGATATACATATATGCTCCTAGTGCCAGATATACATATATGCCCCCAGAGCCAGATATACATATATGCCCCAGAGCCAGATATACATATGTCCCCAGTGCCAAATATACAAATATGCCCTCGGTGCCAAATATACAAATATGCCCCCAGTGCCAGATATACATATATGTCCCCAGAGCCAGATATACATATACGCCCCCAGTGCCAGATATACATATATGCCCCCAAAGCCAGATATACATATGTCCCCAGTGCCAGATATACATATATGCCCCCAGTGCCAGATATACATATATGCCCCCAGTGCCAGATATACATATATGCCCCCAGTGCCAGATATACATATATGTCCCCAGAGCCAGATATACATATATGCCCCCCAGAGCCAGATATACATACTGTATATGCCCCAGAACCAGATATACATATGTCCCCAGTGCCAGATATACATATATGCCTCCAGTGCCAAATATACATATATGCCCCCAGTGCCAGATATACATATATGCCCCCAGAGCCAGATATACCATATATGCTCCCAGAGCCAGATATATAAATATAAATATATATATATGCCCCCAGAGCCAAATATATATATATTAGTGATGTGCACCGGAAATGTTTCGGGTTTTGTGTTTTGGTTTTGGATTCGGTTCCACGGCCGTGTTTTGGATTCGGACGCCTTTTGGCAAAACCGCCCTTAAAATTTTTTGTCGGATTCGGGTGTGTTTTGGATTCGGGTGTTTTTTTTTACAAAAACCCCTCAAAAATAGCTTAAATCATAGAATTTGGGGGTCATTTTGATCCCATAGTATTATTAACCTCAATAACCATCATTTCCACTCATTTCCAGTCTATTCTGAACACCTCACACCTCACAATATTATTTTAGTCCTAAAATTTGCACCAAGGTCGCTGGATGGCTAAGCTAAGCGACCCAAGTGGCCGACACAAACACCTGGCCCATCTAGGAGAGGCACTGCAGTGTCAGACAGGATGGCCGATTTATAAAATAGTGCCCAAACAGCACATGA